>NW_003547703.1:12247-14708 GCF_000090795.2 Amphimedon queenslandica | reverse complement strand
TTGATGTAATGAGTGTTAATGATGATTTTTTTTTATTTAAAAAAATATTTAAAAAATTGAATTTATATCGGTATCGGTTAAAATATCGGCTGATTAATTTTATGAAAATCGGTTTATCGGAATATTTAGAAAAACCCGTATCGGTACAACTCTAGTAATTATACTAATAATACACTCACCACTGATGTATCAGTAAAATTAAGAATATATACATTGTTACTGACTCCATTACCAGTGTCACCTCCAAATAATATAGCACTGGAATTATTAATTGATGTTAAAGTAAAGCGATCAATAGGAGGTGGTCTGTCTCCAGTGACAGTCGGTGATATCCATTGTCCTAAAAATATCAATAATAATAATTAGTGTGAATGGAATGCATTGGGTGGAGCAAACTAGATGATATAGTGCTGGGCGATAGTATCGATATATGCGATGGTCGCGATAGTAATCTACTATCACTATCGTGATAGTTGAATCAACACTATCACAATTGACATGTGGTACATGTACGCATGCGCATTATCAAACACGTGGTTACTTTAATGAGTTAGTTTAGCTGTGAAAATGGAAGATGTTATCATTAGTAGCGGTACTGCTCCAAAAAGAAACAGAAATATTGCCTTTACCTGGTGCTACTAGTGTTGCATGGAAGTATTTTAGTTTTCCTGCTGTTGACGGTAAAATTTCTGAGTGCTTGAATAATCTCCAAAAGGCTCATGCAGAAATTTCAAGATATTAGAGCCTATTAGCTACTAGATATATAATCCTTTGGCATGGTGGAACACAAATTTCTTTTGTTATCTATTATTAGCTAGGAAATATTTATGTATACCGGCGGCATCTGCTCCCTCTGAATGTGTATTTATAGTACTGCTGGGAATGTAGGTACTGAAAAAAAGCTTGTCTACATCCAGAAAATGTTCTTCTAGCTGAAAACCTCAAATATTCATCTACCTTTCATCCTTTTGCCTATTTTGTTACATTAAATAAATATATTAAAATAATTGTTAATATCGTGATAGTATCACTATCGTTAAAATTTTAAGAACTATCAATCGTGATATGATAGTAGCACTATCGCCCAGCACTACTAGATGATATTTCTTTGATCATATTATCAAATAATTAGGAGTGACAACCATGAACAAACAAGCAAGCAATTCTCAATGCAACCAGTCTGAGTGGAGAACCACCAAATAACAATACTTCATTATATTAATATAAACTGTATGTGCTCTGACCTGTTGAGAGTTTATAGAAATGGATCTCATTGCATTTTTGAAGAATAGAAAGATATTTACTGTACTGGGCACCAGGTTGTTTGGGTTTATTATTAGAAGATGGTCCAACTCCTCCAATTACTACAAGACAGTCCTCACCGTTCATTTTTATTGCTATCATGTCACAGTAGGCCTTCATCATAGGACCATGATGAGATGTAGTAGAAGAGAGTTCCTTCCAATTAAAGGTATCAACATTAAAACTGTATAAAATGATACATAATATTTATCAGTGACTATCATATTTACCTGTATAAACTATTATGACAACAATTATCATGATTACAATGGCCTCCAAAATAAAATATTTCCCTTCCAATGGCAGCAGCTGCATAGCCCCCAGCACCCAGTGGAGGGTTACCAGTGGTGGGTTTCTGCTCCCACCTACCAGTCCTTAGGTGACACACCTCCATCAGAGAACACATTGATTTCTTCTTTTCATTATTATGTACTGCAGGGAGATCAGGCTGGACCCCACCCCACATGTACAGGTAGTCTCCTACCCGTACAGTGGAGTGTCTGTACCTCTCCACTGGTTGATAGTCTATAGATAACAAGAGGTAACAGTAACTGAATGATACACTAATAGTAACAACACACGAGTCATAATCAAGTATAAACAAAATACTGACCTGGTGCTTTGGCTGCCATTTTTTTTGTTTGGAGGTACAGGTAATGCCCTTCTATGACGTCAGACAATCAAGGTGTGACATTAATAAAATTTTAATACTCAATGAAAAATTAAAACTAATAGGTAATTGAAATAATAATTATTCTACAGATATTGGTAGATGCTGTTTGTCTGTAGCAGACAACGTTCAGTGAGATTCTCTTCTATCCTCAGGTTGAACAGGTTGAGATGCTTCCCATTCTCTTCTCCTTTCTTGTAGTTTCTCTTGATACTGGTCCAGAGGTATTATACTAGTAGACCAATCATTATTACTAGTATATCCTATACAGTAACACAATAATTATTATTATAATCAATTATTTGAGTTAGTAAATAAGCAAATCTACATGTACATGTACTCACTGAGTTCAATAACTGCTGGATCACTTATGATTGTTGAAAAGTTCCTCTTTCCTCCAAACACAATTATCCAGTTAGTGGTTGGAGTCACACTCCAAACTGAGAGACAATGAGAATATCTCTCAGTGACATTGTCTGGTATATTAAC
>NW_003547703.1:5417-7753 GCF_000090795.2 Amphimedon queenslandica | reverse complement strand
GTTGGATTTCCCCCTAGAAAACGAAAGTTTGGCCGAACAAAAGAAACCCGCTATACGGTAACCAGTTATGATGTATTGTTATTATATTATAATATATTTACCAGTTTCTTCCATGATTTATTGTTAATATCAAATATCCAAATATCATAAGTACGAAATCCACCCACCACTAGTAGGTTTGGTCCTGAGCTAGTGTGAATCAATACACTGGAATGAGCAAATCTTTCCTTAGGCCATTGTACTGATTCTCCAGGATTAGATAACTTTGAACAATTCTAAAATAATAAAATAAAAACTTAATTATCATAAACCACACCCACACACTCAGTGTTATGAATAATAATACACACATACAATACATTATTAATTAATAATTAATGTAATTATACTAATAATACACTCACCACTGATGTATCACTAAAATTAAGAATATATACATTGTTACTGGATCCATTAGCAGTGCTACCTCCAAATAATATAGCACTGGAATTATTAATTGATATTAAAGTGAAGTCATGAATAGGAGGTGGTCTGTCTCCAGTGACAGTCGGTGATATCCATTGTCCTAAAAATATCAATAATAATAATTAGTGTGAATGGAATGCATTGGGTGGAGCAAACTAGTTGATATTTCTTTGATCATATTATCAAATAATTAGGAGTGACAACCATGAACAAACAAGCAAGCAATTCTCAATGCAACCAGTCTGAGTGGAGAACCACCAAATAACAATACTTCATTATATTAATATAAACTGTATGTGCTCTGACCTGTTGAGAGTTTATAGAAATGGATCTCATTGTATCGTTGACTACTAAAAACTAATCCTTCACCACTGTACTGGGCACCAGGTTGTTTGGGTGTATTATTAGAAGATGATGCCCATCCTCCAATTACTACAAGATAGTCCTCACTGTTCACTTTTATTGCTATCATGTCACAGAGTTGCTTCATCATAGGACCATGATGAGATGTAGTAGGAGAGAGTTCCTTCCATTTGAAGGTATCAACATTAAAACTGTATAAAATATCATATAATATTTATTAGTAAATATCATCTTTACCTGTATAAACTATTATGATAACAGTCACCATGATTACACCATCCTCCGAAATAAAATATTTCCCTTCCAATGGCAGCAGCTGCATAGCCCCTAACACCCAGTGGAGGGCTACCAGTGGTGGGTTTCTGCTCCCACCTACCAGTCCTTAGGTGACACACCTCCATCACAGAACACATTGATTTCTTCTTTTCATTATTATGTACTTTAGGGAGACCAGGCTGGCCCCCACCCCACATGTACAGGTAGTCTCCTACCCGTACAGTGGAGTGATTCTCCCTCTCCACTGGTTGATAGTCTATTGATAACAAGAGGTAACAGTAACTGAATGATACACTAATAGTAACAACACACGAGTCATAATCAAGTATAAACAAAATACTGACCTGGTGCTTTGGCTGCCATTTTGTTTGGAGGTAACGCCCTTCTATGACGTCACATAATCAAGGTGTGGCATTGATTTGATTTTTGCCAGAAATAAAAATTAATTTAATCATAGCTCAATGAAAAATTAAAAGTAATTGAAACTATTTACAGATATTGCTGGATGCTGTTTGTCTGTAGCAGACAACGTTCAGTGAGATTCTCTTCTCTCCTCCTCTAGTTCCCTTTCCCTTTCTTGTAGTACATGTGTCAGACGGTCTATTTCTCTTCTACTATGATCCTCAGGTTGAACAGGTTGAGATGCTTCCCATTCTCTTCTCCTTTCTTGTAGTTTCTCTTGATACTGGTCCAGAGGTATTATACTAGTAGACCAATCATTATTACTAGTATATCCTATACAGTAACACAATATTATTATAATCAATTATTTGAGTTAGTTAATAAGCAAATCTACATGTACATGTACTCACTGAGTTCAATAACTGCTGGATCACTTATGTTTGTTGAAAAGTTCCTCTTTCCTCCAAACACAATTATCCAGTGAGTGGTTGGAGTCACACTCCAAACTGAGAGAGAATGAGCATATCTCTCACTGACATTGTCTGGTATATTAACCTATAATAAAAAAGAAGGGACGAATTAGTTTTATTAGTATTTATTAGTAATAATTTAATAATAATTAATAATAATACAGTAGGTCCTCCATTATCTGAACACCTTTGTGTACTTTTAGAATAAGTGAAATGCAGCACAGAATACAATAGACCGACCTATCCCATACTTCTTTCAAAGAAATGTGCATGACTTTTCTTTCTTTAACTCGCAAAGCGTCTCAGGCTTCTCTTTAATGGTTTGTCTCTTGTTTAAGCTCCTTGCTGTAGCAGTCATTT
>NW_003547703.1:0-1879 GCF_000090795.2 Amphimedon queenslandica | reverse complement strand
AGGAACTGTCCCCCCAGATCAAACAGGTTCATTGATGAGATAGCATCAGCTGCACTTTTATGATTCTCGTAATCAATGAAGCCCCACCCCCTGTGCTTCCCTGGGGCTGTGTCTGGGGCTAGTTCGACTTTCTTGATCTTACCAAACGCCTCAAAAACACTGAGAAAGAAAAAATGAATTAATAATTAATGAAATTAATAATTAATCGATAGTATGATGCAGAGAATGAAATAAATTCTGAACTTGAGGATTTATACAATTTTTTAAAAGACAAGAAACTCTGCACATAAATGAAAATACACACAAATAATTGTAAATGTACATGTACATATACAAGTGATCACTTACCTCTTCACATCTTTAGCTGACAAGTCTTTATGAATAGAAGCCACATAAATACGAGGGAGTTTAGCAGCACTCTCCTGAATAGAGGCTATGATTGGAGCAGCCTGGGGGACATTATTGGGACGTCCCACTTTAATGTTCCTCCCTCCAATTATGACTCCCGTCATCTGCTCTAGGGCTAGTTGAGCAGCTTCGGCTGTTTCGAATTCCACGAAAGCGTATCCTTTGTGTTTCATGGTAGCACTGTCCCAGGACATGTTGATAGTCTTTATGGTACCGAATGGAGAGAAAGCAACTCGGACTGCCTCTTCTCCTAGTTCAAAGTTAATGCTACCAATGTATATACTGGAATGGAGGGAGAGAGAGGGAGAGAGAGGGGGGGAACAAGAAGATAAAATCACAGGGAGATTTATACAAATAATTACAATAAAATTCTCTCAAGAACCATTATTTGTAAAAGAATAAATGATGATAATCAAAGGAAGATTTGTACTAATAATTACATCAGGATATCATTTTTGAACACACGTGATTACATTTGCATAAAAATTCTAGAGCAATAAATAAATAATAAAGAAATTGTACACTGTACATTTAAATGTACGTGTACAGTACATGTACATGTACATACATGTATCTCACCGGCTCATGAGTAGTAGTGCTCTTTGCTGGTTGGCTACCTCCTGCAATGACTGCATCTGCTGAACGTGTACTTCACTCTGCTTCGCTTGTTGCTAAAAATAGATACAAAATGACATAACACGTTACAAAAAAAAGCTACCATCAAATAAATGCATATTTATTGAAAAAAATTAAATTGAGCGACATACTTAAAAATAATCACAAAACCACACCCATTTGATTGACAACGCCCATTTTAATTAACTCACATGTTTTGCTGTAATTTCTTAAGCGTATTTCTTTGCTAAGCTCAGGGCGTATCTCTGATTGCTGTCCAGCTTTGGGAGGGTAGTAGGTGTCACCAGTTCCCCCGTCTGCTCCATCTCCGGCACTAAAACCAAAAGGGTTAAAAATAGAAAACTCCACCCACAAAATGTGCATGTAAAAAAAGAAAAATTAAAAATACTCGTAACACATGTACATCCCAATTCTTACATATCGATGATGTGAAATAATTTTAATAATATTAAGTGAAGAATTGCAATAAATGATAAATTAAAATTTAATTACGAATGATTTAATTAATGAGAGAAAAGTGCCCATCACTGTCAATGTGTGATTCTCTTCCTCCTTTTTTAATCGCTCTGTTAGCCTTATAGTGACAAAATGGCAATATCAAACAAAAAAGAAAGAAAAAGAGATACATATGTAGTGTAATATAATAATATCAGGTAATTGTATGCTTGGGAGAGAGAGAAAAATGACACAGACAAAATTATTATTAATTTTATTTTCAACCATCAAATTTTCTAGAAAACTATCTCACTTTCATCCACTCCAGAATCAAATCCTCTTCTTCTCTTTCTTGATTCACTTTCCCCATTCTATAGGGCATGATAAAAGGAGTGCTTTA
>NW_003547702.1:12535-14727 GCF_000090795.2 Amphimedon queenslandica | reverse complement strand
CTGCCATCGAATCACAAAGTGCTTCAATGAATACATTGACTATGATCCTTTTGAAATCACTCTTAATATTCAAACACTTGATATTAGTGTCACTAGAACTAGAATGGTATATGTGACAACTGATTCTAAATGCACGCATGGTACTAATGAAAGTTGGTTAAGTTGCAATCAAAGTTATTGCAGTGAAAGAAATCCTCCATACAAGCTTCCTTGTCCAAATGATAACTTCTTTTATAATGAGCGCTGTTATGACAGTTATACGGGAGAGTGTTTTATGAACTGTGAAGCAAAGGGAGTCCCTCTTAACAGTCTTGATGAATGTGTCACTTGTGATGACTATGGGCCTCTAATATTTAGTGCAATAGAAATATTACCTATCACAATCATGGTATTATTAATAATAATATTAAACATACAACTAACCAATGGATCTATTAATGGAGTGGTATTTTATGCTCAGTTGATAACAATTAATGTTTCTATGTATTTTAAATTAAGTAAAGAGAATCCATTATATTTGAGCAAAATACCATGCAACATCTTCAATTTAGATATGACTACCTTTATTTCCAATTATTCATTATGTATTACTCGGAATACGTCACCATTAGGTGCTATCTCGTTTTGGTATGTGATAGGATTCTATCCATTGCTCCTCCTCCTCTTACTCTATGTTTGGATAACATTGTATGATAAAGGTTACAAGTGTGTAGTATTTATTACTAGACCATTTCATCGTTGCATGGCTCGTTTCTGGAGCATGACTGGCATTGAACCATCTTTTACTCACTCTATAGCATCAATATATTTACTCTGCTTCACTCAATTAGCTGCCACTTCCTTTACAATATTGAGTTTTGATCCAAAATTCGCTACGTTTTATTATGATATGCAGCAAATATATTTCTATGGTGTACATGGCTTGGCTGGTTTCTTCGCTACTTCAGTTCTACTGACTATGATCATTCTACCAACACTTTATATACTCCTTTATCCACTCAAATAGTTTCAAAAGGTATTGGATTGTTTACATTTGAGGAAGCAGCTACTGAGAATACTTATGATTATCGTTTCATGGCTGGACTATACCTACTGGCAAGAATAATCATTTTGAGTCAATTTGTTTATGGATATTATTCCATATTTTCAATACCAGTTTCTCAAGCTTGCTGTTCCTTCTTACTAGCAGTAGTAGTTATCATCTTTCGTCCCTTTCAAAGAAATATTCATAGTTTTACCGAGTTTTTAATTTTGTTGGTAGTGATGGCACTTGGATGTGCCTGCAGTGTTGCTTCCTTTTGGATCTTGTTCAAATCTCAAGCCGACTCTTATTCTCACTTTAGTTGGAAAATTGTGCAATTTATTGGTAAGTATGCGATACCAATTGTCAATGGTCTAATTTTTGTCATCATTATACCAAGTTATATAGTCTACCAGGTATACAAAATGATAAAATTATGTCATCGTTATCATAAGAAAAATAATCCAGTGGCTAACCAATATCAAGACAACGATTATCAGCCATTAGTTCATAGTGGTGATGATTGGATTGCTGATCGTATGGAGAATCCACAAGAATATGATGAACAACATGTTCCTGGTAGAATGTATGATGTATCTGGTGAGCATCAAAATCGCTTTACTAATTCTACAGCTGCTACTTATGGCAGTGTTAATGAAGCTACTGTTTAGTTGTTTTTGGTTTATTTTATAGATTTAGATTTTTGCTGAATAGTTATTTTTGCTTTATGTAGGTTTTTGTTTAAAAAGTTTTTTAAAAACAATTCATTATGTATCATGTTCCAGCAATTATTTTGCACAATGTTGCATATTGCATTGTGTGTAGATGTGATAGCATTGAAGATTAGTGTAAACTGATTTTATTGTATGGCAAGCCATTTGTATCATAATTACATGGGACATTATTAGGAGATAGCACTGCTCATCATCGTATCATATCACTGAAATCATGATGATGAACATGTTTTAATTAATTTTATTTGATAGGCGTGTCCTTGGGTTATCGTAATCACGTGATCCAAGTTCAAGATGTCTGACAATTGGAGGTGCTTTTTCCAAGAACTGTCCTCTTTTCTAGTTGAGTCACAATGTCAAATAGGTATATGCCACTCAAGCTACTGTGAATATGCTATTGACAGGATGGAGCTGGCTGTAAATTCGTGTACATCGAT
>NW_003547702.1:6411-10715 GCF_000090795.2 Amphimedon queenslandica | reverse complement strand
ATCACCATCACACAAGACCAACAGGACCATAGTTAATCCTAATCCACTGATGATCCTCCTACTGGTAATGGTGGGTATGGTACTGTGGCTTCTGTCTTCATTGTCATAGCAACACTTGTTGCTATGATTGCTACATAAACATGAACCTATCTATTTTAGACTTTACTTATTTTGTAGTGAGTGAGTCATTCATTGGGCGAAGCCCACTAGTTCGAGTAGAGTATGTTTGTTTGTACACGTACGTCACCCTATTTATCCGTATGAAAAATTTTCCTATTTTAATAACCTAATCTTAATCTTCTTTGAAAACGGGTGTGGTCACAGTGAAATAAAATGGCGCCAGCTATCAATTCTTCATTGTTCTCAGTTCATGTTCTTGACCTTACAAGTTACAAGTCACTCACTTGAGTCAGCAAGAATGCAAGAGAAGTCTCTACTACTTTCCAAATACAACAAGGAAGATTAAGAAGGCAGATATGCCACAGTTGTGAGCTTGTAAAGCCTCCACAACTACTGACATAACCTATGACTGCAGTTACTGTCTCTGGCTTCCAACACAACTTTTTTGCTGCAGAATGTGATAAACTGATAAAGAAAATTTGTATTTCCAAGCATGATGACTTCATTACAAACTACTGTATTTACTCATGTACATGTACAATAATGTAGCTCTATACCATATAACCTTTAAAATATAGCGTGGCTAGTGGGCTGAGCCCCTTAATGTTTTACATTCGTCTAGTTAGTTATTATTATTATTAGTTGACTAGTGGTTGTATCATTGTACACATCATGTGTGTTTTGTGTGCACTAGGTACATTTATTAGTATAGTATATGATTAAGCTGACAGGTTCTTATTTTATAGTCATTTTGATTTGATTCCTTAATATCTGATTTTAAAATTTAGCAAATACTTTTTATCAAAAAATTGTTAGTAGTAATTTCTCAAACAATTTGTTATTTAGAAAGCTTGACTAATTTACTTCTTACACAATTTGACAAATAAAAGCACGTGCCTGAAGAGGAGTATAAGAACACTATTTGAGACTGATGTGTTATGTAAACTGTTACTTAATTTGGCACCTTAAGACATAGCGGCCCTGAATCAATGATGTCTCCTGGAGTGGTTCTTGTCTCTCTTCTTTCTCTTGTTCTAGTATATTCTGCTGCTGGTTTGGAGTGTAGGATCTATGTCAGTTCATCTCATGGTATCAACAATACCTCTTGTTGGACTGGAGGAGTTCAAACACCTTGTGCTACTATTGATCTAGCTATACAAGGAACTGCTACTCTACAATACAACTGTTCATCAGGTATCCTTATCAACCTCTCTCCTGGTACATATACACTAGACACTACTAGTCTACTAGAGCAACAGCTACTGAGGAATAATGTGAGTATTATTGGTATGAGGGATGGTAGTAGATATGAAGAGGTTAGTATCACATGTCTACATGTTTCGTCTTCTTCATATAACTGGTTGAAGTATATTGTATTTGATTGTATTAGTCTTTATAATTGTAACAATGTTCCTGTTACATGTACTGAACCATCCTTTGATATTACTACACACAATGAACCAGTACTAGGGGATGAGGTTTGTCCTAATTTTGAATTATACTTAGATGAATACATTAATATAACCCTACTTTGCTTTGATTTTTACATTAATGAGAACTGTCAGTGTGATTATCTTTCATTTTATGCTTATATCACTGATACTTGTACTTTTCAGCCACTTGATTGGGAATACGGTCTTAATGCTTGCTTTAGTTTTGAGTCTTCAACATATCAGGATTGTTATCCAGTCAGTCCACAACCAAATGAATATGGCCCAAACGGTTCTTTATACTATCAAGTGACTAAGTGTTTTGATTTTATTGAAAGTGGTTCTATTGAAGTGACACTATACATTTACATTTTAAATGTTCATGTCAATAAAACTATAAACATAACAACTGAATGCTACAGTGGTAACTGTACACAATCTAACTGTGATACAGATGATCTACCATACAAGCTTCCTTGCTTTGGCAGTAATTATAATTCTTTTGGTCGCTGTTATGACAACAATACTAAAGAGTGCTATATTTATTGCCCATCAGAGTTGGGAATACCTCTTAACAATCCCTACACTTGTGTTAAATGTGATGAACATGGTTTACTGGTATTTATTGTAATAGAATTATTACCTATCACAATCATGGTATTATTAATAATAATATTTAATATACAACTAACCAATGGATCTATTAATGGACTGGTATTCTATTCACAAATAATAGCTTTAAGTTATTTTGTTTATTATTATTATATTTATTATGATTATAGTTTTGACTATGACCCATACCGGTATGTACAACTATCTGTGATACCATGCAATATATTTAATTTAGATTTCACTCCATTTATTTATAATTATGTTATGTGTATATCACCTAATACACCACCATTAGGAGTAATTTCCTTTTGGTATGTGATAGGATTCTATCCATTGCTCCTCCTCCTCTTACTCTATGTTTGGATAACATTGTATGATAAAGGTTACAAGTGTGTAGTATTTATTACTAGACCATTTCATCGTTGCATGGCTCGTTTCTGGAGTATGACTGGCATTGAACCATCTTTTACTCACTCTATAGCATCAATATATATACTCTGCTTCACTCAATTAGCTGCCACCTCCTTTAAAATATTGAGTATTAATTTAAACAGTATATCTACCCTCAAATTCTATTACGATATGAATCAGGATTACTTTAAGGGGGTTCATGGTGCTGCTGGTTTCTTTGCAGTCTTAGTGTTAATGCTTCTGATTGTTCTACCAACACTTTATATACTCCTTTATCGATTCAAATGGTTTCATAAGTTATTGGATTGTTTACATTTGAGGAAACAGCTACTGATATCACTGGGTGATGTGTTTACTGGTCCTTATAAGAATGGAACTGAGAATACTTATGATTATCGTTTCATGGCTGGACTATACCTACTGGCAAGAATAATCATTTTGGGTCAGTTTGTTTATGAATATTTTATATTTTCAATGCCAATTTCTCAAGCTTGCTGTTCCTTCTTACTATCAGTAGCAGTTATCATTTTTCGTCCCTTTCAAAGAAATATTCATAATTTTATTGAATTTTTAATTTTGTTTACAACTACAATTATTGGATGCATAAACAGTGTTGATTCTTTTTTGATATCAAGTTCATCTGAATGTTACTCTGATGTTGCTGATACTCTATTTTCAATTTTTACAGTTGTATCACAAATTGTCAATGGTCTAATTTTTGTCATTATTATACCAGGTTATATAATCTACCAGGTATACAAAATGATAAAATCATGTCAACGTTATCATAAAAGAAATAATCCAGTGGCTAACAGAAATCAAGAAGAGGACCATCAGCCATTAGTTGGTAATGATGATGATTGGATTGCTGATCGTATGGAGAATCCACTAAATTATAATGAAATTCATGTTATTTGTAGAAAGCAATCTGCATCTGAAGAGGATCAACAACCCATTACTATTGCTACAGCTGCTACTTATGGCAGCATTCAGCAATAAAGTGGATACTGTTTGAAATGAAGAATAATTTTTTGTTTTGTTTATTAGTTATTAAAATTTGCTTTGTGTAAGCTTCAATTTATTTTGTTTTTTGAAAACTAGTTTTTCATATTGTCAATGATGCTGTGGCAAGGATTCTTTCTACATCTAAAAACTACCTGATTCCAATTAAATCATAAATATTTCTGGTCCAGCAAACTGACAATAATTATACAAAATTATAGAATCATAATAGCAATCTATTTTGCAACAGTTTTACAGTAATAGTAATAATAATGACCTCATGTCTAACAATAATGTTTTTATTCTTACAATGCTGCAATTGCCATCAATTACACTATAAAAATAGGGAACTGAGAAATTAAGCTAGACGATTGAGTTTTTGGTAGTTTTTCAGAAGAGGACATGATGTGTTGTCTTGAAAACAAGCTAAAAGCTGCTATTGGGTCTCCATTGATGTTACTACTGTTGCTGGTAGAATCTGATATCCAATTAATGTTTAATATCACAATGTATGTCTGATATTATTTCTTACAATGTTACCATACTCCATACCACTGACTGGAATAATGAAATTTCTTACTGTTTAACAACAATAACACTGTTTTTTGCAATTTCGTAGGCAGGCCTATAGATCTACCTATATTTCTAGTGATTTACTGATTCTTGTGAGAAATACTAGTTTATTATAACCAGTATTGTTCACATTATCTCCTACTCATCTTTCAATGG
>NW_003547702.1:0-4275 GCF_000090795.2 Amphimedon queenslandica | reverse complement strand
GGATTGCTGATCGTAAAGATCAAAAACATGTTCCTGGTAGAATGAATGATGTATCTGAAGAGGATCATCAACGCATTACTATTGCTACAGCTGCTACTTATGGCAGTATTAATGAAGATACTGTTTAGTTTTTTTGGTTTATTTAGAACTTTAAATTGTTACTGAATAGTTTCTTTTTTGTTTATGTTTACTGAGGTTTTTGTTTTAAAAGTTTTTGAAAAACAGCTCATTATGTGTCATGTTCCAGCAATTATTTTGTGCAATGTTGCATATTGCATTGTGTGTAGATGTGATAGCATTGAAGATTAGTGTAAACTGATTCTATTGGCAAATGACAATGTATCTTATATTGTACTGACTTGATGTACAAAAGGTAGGTTTATTATTATTAATACCAATGAGTACATAAGGTAATAATAACACCATCACCATCACACAAGACCAACAGGACCATAGTTAATCCTAATCCACTGATGATCCTCCTACTGGTAATGGTGGGTATGGTACTGTGGCTTCTGTCTTCATTGTCATAGCAACACTTGTTGCTATGATTGCTACATAAACATGAACCTATCTATTTTAGACTTTACTTATTTTGTAGTGAGTGAGTCATTCATTAGTTATTATTATTATTAGTTGACTAGTGGTTGTATCATTGTACACATCATGTGTGTTTTGTGTGCACTGTAGGTACACTTATAGTGATCAAGGACTGTATGGTTCGTATTTCATATAGTCATTTTAATTTGATTTCTTAATATTTGTTTGAAATACTTTTCATGATGTTTCATCAAAAAATTGCTAGTAGTGAGTTCTAAAAGCATGTGCCTGTAATGTAGTATAAACTTAATCTTGTTACGTCAACAATCAGCCGATGGTTGGTAATGATGATGATTGGATTGCTGATCGTATGGAGAATCGACAAGATTATGATGAACAGCATGTTCCTGGTATATGAATGCTGCTCTTGAGAAGGATAATCAACCTATTGCTACTACTACTGTAGCTGCTACCAAAATAATCATGTGCTTGAGTTTTTTTTTTCTATTAAATTTTGCATTTTTTGCTTTGTGTAGGTTTTTGATTGATTCTGTTTACCGTATAGCTGGTTTATTTCGTGTGGAATTAATTTTCGTGCAGGCTCAAATCCACTAAAATTAATTCCACTAAATTTTATTAAAACCAATTAAATATTAACAAAAATTTAGCAAGGCACTAAAATTAATTCTAATGAAAATTTAAGCAGCAAAAATATGAGGCCACAAAATAAACCAGCTATACGGTATGTTGCCAAATGTGTTTATTAAATGTAGCTGTACTTGGAGTATGTAGTAATGTGTGAAGAATATTAAACACACAAATACTGGTCAAGGAGTGTATGCAAGAATACATTGTACATCATCTAATTTAATCTCTGGAAACATGTCTGATGTACACAAGTCGGGTAGATATGAATCACTGTTTACTACTGTTCAACAGCAGTCACTATCATATCCCGAACCAGTATTGTTTACATTATGTAATCTAATGTAGGCAGTAGAGATTTTTACTCATTTTCTGATCAAGTTAAGTGCTAGATAATAATAATTGTTTTAGTGCAGAGCTCCAGGCAAAATGAGCACTATAGTCTAGTCTATGGTTAGATATCTAAACTATCACATGATGTGGTTTGGTCACAGGGTGACCCTTTTGTGGGTTTTGTCTGAAGGACAATGAATACAATGATGTCTCCTGGAGTGGTTCTTGTCTCTCTTCTTTCTCTTGTTCTAGTATATTCTGCTGCTGGTTTGGAGTGTAAGATCTATGTCAGTTCCTCTCATGGTATCAACAATACCTCTTGTTGGACTGGAGGAGTTTAAACACCTTGTGCTACTATTGATCTAGCTATACAAGGAACTCCTACTCTACAATACAACTGTTCATCAGGTATCCTTATCAACCTGTCTCCTGGTACATATACACTAGACACTACTAGTCTACTAGAGCAACAGCTACTAAGGAATAATGTGAGTATTATTGGTATGAGGGATGGTAGTAGATATGAAGAGGTTAGTATCACTTGCCTACATGTTTCCTCTTCTCACAATGAGCCAGTATTGTGGAATGAGGTTTGTCCAAGTTTTGAATTAGCTATAGACTACTTTTATACAAACTTATATTGCTACAATTATTACATTAATGAGAACTGTCAGTGTGATTATCTTTCATTTGATGCTAAAATTGTCAATACTTGTACTAACAAGCCACTTGATTGGAAATATGGTCTTAATGTTTGCTTTAGTATTGAGTCCTCAACATATCAGGATTGCTATGCAGTCAGTACACCAAACAATTACATTGGTCCTGATTATTCGTATAAAGTAAATAAGTGTTTTGATTTTATTGAAAATCATACTATTGAAGTGACGCTATATATTTACATTCTAAATGTTCGTAAAAACAGAACTATATTTGTGACAACCGAATGCTATAGTGAAAGTTGTACAAAATCTAATTGTGATACAAAAAACCCACCACACAAACTTCCTTGCTTTAGCAAATTTCATAGTCGCTGTTATGATAACATTACTAAAGAGTGCTATATTAACTGTCCATCAAGTGGAATACCTCTGAACATTCCCTACATATGTGTTGAATGTGATGATAAATATGGTTTACTGGTATTTATTGTAATAGAAATATTACCTATCACAATCATGGTATTATTAATAATAATATTTAATATACAACTAACCAATGGATCTATTAATGGAGTAGTATTCTATTCTCAAATAATATCAATAGGTTTATATGTTTATTACTATTATTATTATTATGATTATTATGATTATTCTAATTATTATTATAACCCACTATCACTACTATTTGTAATACCATGCAATATATTTAGTTTAGATTTCACTCCTTTTATTTATAATTATGTTATGTGTATATCACCTAATACACCACCATTAGGAGTAATTTCCTTTTGGTATGTGATAGGATTCTATCCATTGCTCCTCCTCCTCTTACTCTATGTTTGGATAACATTGTATGATAAAGGTTACAAGTGTGTAGTATTTATTACTAGACCATTTCATCATTGCATGGCTCGTTTCTGGAGTATGGCTGGCATTGAACCATCTTTTACTCACTCCATAGCATCAATATATATACTCTGCTTCACTCAATTAGCTGCCACTTCCTTTAAAATACTGAGTGTTGCTCCTAAAAATGAAACACTTGGTTTTAACAATACCAAATTCTATTATGATATGAAGCAGGATTACTTTAAGGGGGTTCATGGTACTGCTGGTTTCTTTGCAATCTTAGTGTTATTGTTTCTGATTGTTCTACCAACACTTTATATACTCCTTTATCCATTCCAATGGTTTCATAAGTTATTGGATTGTTTACATTTGAGGAAACAGCTACTGATATCACTGGGTGATGTGTTTACTGGTCCTTATAAGAATGGAACTGAGAATACTTATGATTATCGTTTCATGGCTGGACTATACCTACTGGCAAGAATAATCATTTTGAGTCAATTCAGTTATGGACATTATTTCATATTTTCAATACCAATTTCTCAAGCTTGCTGTTCCTTCTTACTAGCAGTAATACTTATCATCTTTCGTCCCTTTCAAAAAAATATTCATAATTTTACTGAATTTTTAATTTTCTTTTTAGCTATGGCAATTGGATGTACAAACAGTGGGATTTCTTTTTTAATCTCAAGGTCAGCTTATCCTGATGTCGGCTTTGACATATCATTTAGGGTTCTTAAAGATGTACTTCCAACTATCAATGGTCTATTTTTTGGTATTATTATACCAGGTTATATAATCTACCAGATATACAAAATGATAAAATCATGTTATCGCTATCATAAGAAAAAAAATCCAGTGGCTAACCAATATCAAGACAACGACTATCAGCCATTAGTTGGTAATGATGGTAATTGGATTGCTGATCGTATGGAGAATCCACAAGAATATGATGAACAACATGTTCCTGGTAGAATGGATGATGTATCTGAAGAGGATCAACAACCCATTACTATTGCTACAGCTGCTACTTATAGCAGTATTAATGAAGCAGCTACTGTTTAATTTTTTGGTTTATTTTATAGCTTTAAATTATTGCTGAATAGTTATTTTTTGCTTTATGTAGGTTTTTGTTTAAAAAGTTTTTGAAAAACAATTCATTATGTATCATGTTCCAGCAATTATTTTGCACAATGCTGCATATTGCATTGTGTGTAGATGTGATAGCATTGAAGATTAGTGTAAA
>NW_003547701.1:11175-14799 GCF_000090795.2 Amphimedon queenslandica | reverse complement strand
AGTGGCATTAATATCAAATGAATAATTATTTAGTAAATGCTTTAAACAATACAAACGGTTGTATTGTGCAGCATAAAAAGGTAATACACCATTCTTAAATGAGGCTACATTGATATGATACTCTTGTCTGAGCCATTCTAGTATATGAACATGTCCATCTAGCACTGCAGCTTCTGGTGATGACATCCTACCAAATATTTTAGGATTAAGGTTGTATTGTTTTATTAATAATTTTAAAAGATTAAGATTACCAGAAAGACATGCCCTGACACAAGTGAAGCCATACTTATTTTCAGTAGTGACATCACATTTCATTTCATCAATTAGAAATGTCACTAGTTGCATTACACCACTAGCACCGGCAGTATGAATTGGCAGAGTATTAGTATCATTAGTAGAATGTAGTAGACTAGTACATTCTGGATAATTATTAATAATATATTTAATAAATGAAAAATGACCATTCAATGTAGAAAAATGAAACACATTTTTTTTGTCTGTTCCCCCTACTCTATCCAAATTACATCCACAATCTTTTACTAAATACTCTAAGACATCAATAGCACCAACTTCAGCTGCATAATGAACTGCTTGCATACCATCACTACTTTTAACTTGAGGATCTAGTTTATATTCATTAACTAATAATTTAATTAATGACAGTTTAGTACTATTTACTGCTTGAAGTAATGCAAATGATGTGAGAGGCAATTGATAATTATTAATGAGGTATTGGACTAGCTTCATGTTACCACAGCTAACACTATGAGTCAATGCATTCCATTTATGATCATCTGTTATGTTAATGTCACTGTCTTGTACTTCAATGAGATATTGACTGAGATCAACGTTACTATGAGTACATGAATAATGAAGAGGCGTTCTACCCTCATTACAGGTTATATTAATATCAATGTCAGTAGTATTCATAATATATTCTACTGCATTGATACTACCTGACTTACAAGCTAATGCTAATGGTACTACACCTTTGTAGTCTGGTTGACAGGCATTCAACCTATACTCAGATACAGTATAACTGAGTAGAGTAGGTGAACCTGATAAAGCAGCATAATGTACTGCAGACAGACCCTCATAATCTAATGAACTTGTATTAATACCATACTCCTCTAATACCTTCATTAATAATATACTACCACTAGTACATGCTAAATGAACCAATGATTGACCAGTAGCAGTAATAGAATTTATATTGAAATTATTAATAATGCTTGTCTTCTTGATGAGTGTAGACAAAAGGCTCATTCTTTTATGCTGTTTAGTAACATTTATATTTAGTGATATAAACATAGAACAGGCTTTCTCAAAATTCATATAATAGAATTGTTTAAGTAAAGGTATATCACATGGTGCAGTGAGCTTATTATACACTTCTGTAATGCAGTATTTATCAACCAATCCACTGCATAAGTAATGAAGAGAAGAGCGACCACTATAATCAGCTTCTAGTAATACTTTATATCCAAAAATATTTACCATTTTCATAATGAAACCTGATGAAGCATACTGGCATGCTACATGAAGTGGTGTTGCACCAAAACGATTTCTTTTTTGAAATAATTCACTTTTATGATTATTATAAAGATACTCTAGAAGCTCTACACTATCACTCATAGCACAATAATGTACTATTCCACATCCGTTAAAATCTATCTCATCTTTTGAGAAAATTCCAAACTGCTTAAGCTGATCAACTAATGCTACCTCTCCACTCTTACACACTAATAATGATAAAGTCGATCCTTCTCTATTCACCTGAGACACGTTACACTTCTTCTTTAAAAACATAATCACGAGGTCAACGTGACCACCCAGTGCTGAGTAAAGCAATCCTGTGTTACCAGAGCTATCTGCTATGTCTGGATCAACGTGACATTCATTAACTAGATACTGTGCAATATTGAGATGGCCTTTATATGAGGCCATGTGTAAACTAATAACACTATCATCATCACCTTGTGAAGGATCGCAATGATAAACATCAATGAGGAGACAGAGGACATCAATGTGGCCACCATATGAAGCAGCTAATGGTGGACTCCATCCATTTTTACCTCTTTCCTGAAGGCCAGTCTTGTCAATCAATCGTTGCACTTCATCTTTTAATCCTCTCCAACATGCTTCATTCAATGGAGTGCTGGTATTCTGATACCAGAGAGGATCATAAATATCTATATAATATATCATAAATAAAGTTAATAATAATAATAATTACCAATAGGAGAATCATGAAGCTTCTTTAATTCATTCTTTGGCAGCTATAAATATATTAAAATAATATTAATTAATTTTAAGTAGTTATTAACGTACCTGCTTCATTTCACGTACATATTCATGACAAGTAATTTTTATGATTCCAATTTCAGCCAATGAATCACGCTGTTGATTGGTTAATGGAAAGAGAACAGAATAAAGAAAATCAGGAATGGAATATTTTAATTCCATGCAGCCATCATTAATCGTACAAAAGTAGAACTTATATTGAGGAACTTCAAGTGCATCGGCAATTAGCTTGTGAAAGAAATATAAATCATTTAATGTGTAGTCGTCTCTGGCAACCTTAGCAATCATTACTTTAGTGCCTGGAACATCAGAAAGACCAAACTCAATTGAGTCTGCAATTTGAACTGCTGGAGTATTGTTATTTTTGAAATAATCTTTTAATTTCTCACGATATGTAGACCATTTCCTCTGTAAATCTCTCTCATCAGTAATGAAAGTATTGACTAACTTGACAACAAGTTCAAAATTAAACCACGAGACGTACTTTCTTAATCCTTTAAAAAGCTGCTTTATTGTTTTAACATGGTCAAACTCGTCTTCAATTGATTCAATCATTTCTTGTTTATCAAAACGTGGACTGAGTAAAAGTGAGATGTAATGTTGAATAAAATCAACAACTTCCGAGACATCAATAGAACAAAAAGACTTCTCTGTATGATACATATTATCAAGGTAAACTTCTCGTAGATCTCCAATCATTCGTGTCAGGTTTTCAGGTGAATATTCAATTGATTTTTTCTTAACGTAAGCAACTGAAGACTCAGATTGAGGTGAAGTAGGAACTGGTAGCTCAACAGTTGGAGTACCTTCATAAAATAATATTAAATAAAAATATGATCATTGATTATTGTATTTTATCTACGGTACCTTTAGAAGATGAAGCATGAACTGGTGATGTAGTAGCCTCTCCACTACTAGTAAGATTAATGGTATATTCTTTTGCTATTTCATCAGCTAGAGCTGGATCAGCTCCTCCACTATTACTTTTAATGGAGTTACACAGCATTCTTAATGTAGGGACACCATGACTCTTATAGTCATAGTCCTTCTTTAACCAGCAATCAAATACTTTCCAGAAACAAGTTCTTGGTGGTTTGCCCCCTGCTTCAATCTCATATAACTTATTAGGGCTCAATCCTAACATGATAGCCATAGAGTCCCAGCGTCCTGAAAGAACACCAGCTTTTTCCCATACCAATTGAAAATCACTAACATCTATCATTAATAATACTAATAAAACAATTATTATGAATATCTACTCACTAAGTTCTCTCTCAAAGGCTCTTTTCAGCTCCTCTGGTTTGGTAGACATTTCACTTT
>NW_003547701.1:9003-10727 GCF_000090795.2 Amphimedon queenslandica | reverse complement strand
GAGGACACTGAATTTGACTTCCGGTTTATTTTTATGCTATAAAAACACTGTACACTACTGCAGTGATCAGTGCAGTATAAGCTCTAGTCTACATAGTACATGATGGAGAGGCCAACTAAAGCAGTAGATCCAACCAATTCACTACTTGTATTTCCTAGTAATATATCTTCTACTCCTCCAGTAATTATGATGACTGCAGCATCTTCTGTGAGTCTACCATTACAAGAAGAATATTTGTTTGTAGCTGAACAAGAGACTAACTATAACAATGAACTATCTCTTTTATGTCTTTAACACACAATTAATATTTAAAAAATTTATTATTATCTGTTTTGAGCTCAATGTATGACATTTTCTCATTTGTATATAACATTATTTTGGAGTGCAACATAATCTATTACAGCATGCATGGAGTCACTCATAGCAACAAAAACACTCAAATCAATATCAAATGGAGTCTTCATCATCTCATCTCTCATAACTTGACCATGTTGACTCTCACATTATAAACCTGATAATCATTTGCAGTAGAATCATAATGAATAGTTACTGTTTCCAGATAGTTATTTCTTTTCTTGATCAATGATTGTACAAATAGTTGAGTTCTTTTCTTTCTCTCAGCAGCATAATGACTAATGAGTTCTTCTAGTACTGCTTCTGATGCACAGTCTCTGTCTGATTTATACTGCTTGTCCTTCCTCTCAATGTACATGTACTCTCTTGCTACCTACTCATGTAGTATAAGGTAAAGTCTATACATTTATACATGAACATTATCTAACAGTGTCCCTCTCCAACCACAACCAAAGCCAGGATATCAAGGCAAAGCTTATGAGTTATGATTCCTCTCTTTATTTAAACAGGCCACATAGGCGTATCTAGCCTTCTCCAGCTACTAGGGCACTTAATTAATTATTTATATAATTAATTAATTATTCATATATCTAATTAATTAATTATACCTTTAACTATTGATTGGGGCAATTTGGGCAAATGCATTTTAAATTTAAGACCTATAACTGCCCTGGTGCTTGAATAAACACTTGTAACATGTAGGTGTGTGCTAAATTATTGTGGTTAACAGTGCTACCTATTGTGGTTAACAGTCCTCCCACTGTTACAATACTGTGTATAATACAATAACTAATGAATATAATTATGGCTGCAAATTTCTACCCGGGCAAAGCCCGTGCTTGCCCGGGTCCAAATACGCCTATGACAGGCCATACATACTTAATAATATTATCAGTATCAGTATCAAGCCTGCTATACAGTTCATCCAACACTACAGAGCTGGAGCTGTGCTTGTTCACACAACCACAGATCCACAACTGCAGTCATTATAAGCCATATACATATACCACATTACATATCAAAGCAGAGCTCATTCAACCCCTTCCCCCTCTATAGTTTTGACATACCAGTACACTACACATGCAGCTATAAGATTCAATTAATTGCTAACAAACCTTTATATTATTGTAATTCTGTTGGTATGTTAATATCGAAGAGAATAAATTCCAAATTGAAAACTCCGGCCACAACACATCTTGAAAACAGAGACAAGAATAAGAGCTCTATTAATAATAATAAATAACTAAATAAATAATTCAAAGATTACCTGCCATATAAGGAAGTCACTTAACCTCACTTCTCCTCATGTTCTAATGACCAGATCAGGTGGTGTACATGTACCAGTATAAAGACATCTCTCCATTAACTCT
>NW_003547701.1:6543-7831 GCF_000090795.2 Amphimedon queenslandica | reverse complement strand
CACTATAGATTAAATCGTTTATATACTATAAGGAGAATTCTAGAATGTTCTAATGTAAAGTATTCTAATAAGTTCTAGAAGTTTCCCGATTAATGAAGAATAATGAGTTCTAGAAGTTTCCCGATTAATGAAGAATAATGAGTTCTAGAAGTTTCCAGATTAGAGTAGGATAATAAGTGATGATAAATGATTAGTGACAATAAATGATTAACTATGAACGACTAATACCAAACACAAAATGTAATTGACACATGTTGTAATTGACATCCAATTACATCCCTGATCCAAGTGACCAGTTGTTTTATTTCGTTGCATTAATGGATGGGTAGAATAAGAGTGAATGAATTATGTTTATGTTCTTTTATATCGTCTATTAGCTACAAATGAAGGCATTTTCACACTGGCACAGCTTTTAAGGTGCCTTGTTGATACCGTATAGCAGGTAATTTTGGAAGGGATTAAATTTGGCAAATTTGGCGTTTTGATATAGCCATTTGCCAGAATAAAAATCCACCATTTTGAGCCATTATACGCATGCTCAATGGCATGTGGCCACGAATTCACCAAATTAAAATCGCTAATCACCAAAATTTGCAATTCGCCAAATTTTAGCCGCTCCAAAATTTCCTGCTATATGGTACAACACTTATTGATCTTGTTCACACTAGCAGCTGAATTACGTATCATTTTGTGTTTTTGTTGCCATATTGGTTTACATTTATTGGTCCCACTAAATCCCTGAGAGTAAACACAATAATTGTTAGGCTCATTAACATTCTGCAGATGTATGTTATAACATGTATAATACTTTGTATGTACATATACTTACGTTGGTAGTATAGTACCGTCATGAGATCCATCAACCAGTCACTCTATAGTATCAGTAATCTCATATCTTGATGCATAAGAGAAACACACATTAAGATATACCCTATAATAAAGGAATGGACAATAAATAATAATAAATACATGTACATGTATATTGTACTTTTGTATTGGACGGTTCTATTGATTGAGTTTGCTACATGTTGTACAACATGTTAACAAAGTGTCTGGATTCTGTAATTAGAGGAATGCTACTGGTCAGGAAACACTATGAACAGTAACACTTCTACAAATTATAGTCTTATGTCACCTTATGTCAACTATACAAGTACATGTAACCTGTAACTACATGGGCAGTTTACATAAAGTAATTTTTACATGACATACATGTAATAAAGTAATTTATTACATTCATGTACATTCATGTCTTATATTTATCATTTTTCTTATTATAATCATGTTA
>NW_003547701.1:3369-5993 GCF_000090795.2 Amphimedon queenslandica | reverse complement strand
AAATTTATTTTAGCATCTGAAGCTCTATTCAAAGAAAGAGTAAGCACAAAAAATTTGCCTAGATATTTAAAAGAGACTGAGATAGTTTGGTTGCTCCTGTTTTCCCCAGTGCTGCCTAAAAATTTTTCGAAGAGGCTAAATCACAAACTTCGAGCAACTGTAACTCGCAAACAAAAAAGAGATTAGAAAATTCCCACATATTTTTTAATCTATGTACTTTTCTCTACCTATCAATGCTAATCTTGACCACATAGAGTGAAACACGAAGATTTGGCTAGGAAAAGTGGTACATTCTTGAAAATATTCGGCTTTTGCTACCACGGATTGCTATGAAAACACAACGGAGCTAAATAAATTATCTTTTTCTCAAAGCTTAAAAAGAATTATAACTCAGGAGAGCTCAGTAAAAAAGATATTGACTAGGAATTAACAGGAATTTTCGTGACAGAATGACAACCCAACTGCATAGTACCCGCCTACGCAAGCGTGGCGAGTCCAAAAAGTATTCTAATTATGTGGTCTACACACAATAATGAGTACATGTCCACTGTACATGTATTTACAAATTTACTGTACATGTAGTGTGGAGCTTGGACAGTAGTTTGTCTGTCTGTGGTAACAAAGTTGTTTGCCACATTATTAGATCACTATTAAAAATATTAATAATAATAATAATATATTTGATATATATTGATGTCCTTATGCTGTGTAGAAAGTTTGAGCTGTTTCCGACAAATATTTTTTGAGTTAAAACCATTTAATAAATTGGCCCAATTCTAAAAAATGCCCATGATTCTTCCTTAAAAATGGTTCCAAAATCACCCCAAATTTTTATTACATTTTCTGGAACATATTGATGTACTTATGCTGCATAGAAAGTTTGAGCAGTTTTTGACCAATATTTTTCGAGTTACAGGATTTAAAAAGCTTTGCCAATCTCATAGAGACTTTGACACAATTTTTGAACAACAGTAAATTACAATTATTGTCTCCTAGTTATAATACTACCTTAAGCCTACTATTATTTGTGTCTACTAATTTTAGCGAAATCAGCAAAAGTCATGTTTAGCGTTACTAATTTTAGCGTTTTTAACCAAATTAACTATAAATAATAATCATTATAATGAATAATAATTATTTTGACGTCTATTTAATTTAGCGATTTAAAGCTCTCTTGCTAATATAGCTAAATTTAGTAAACGATATATCACTTACAATTATTCATAAGTCCAGAGCCTTCAGCCTGAACTTCAGCAGCCTAGACTGAAAATAACATGATATCAACTCAGTATTACATTAATATTATATAAAAGGATCAGTAATTCTTAAATAAACTTACAATGGAGCCTTTAGTTCATTATTCATGGACATAGAGCTTCCTACATTTCCTTAAATGTATTTTTAATTTAGACCACATTTACACGACTACATTTTAAACAAAAACGAAAATATTTTTGGTTGGGTTTACACTGATATCAAATCCAAACAAAATAAAAACAAATACTAAAAGGAATAATTCTATAAACAAATGATAAATTCTAATGACAATGCAGCTGCTGGATTAGTGTAAACACCTGAAACAGGAATAACAAAAGTAATGTGGTGGAGTCGTGTAAACATGACCTTATTTTTTAAGAATTATTTTTAATAACAGCATAGTACAGAGTATCATTAAGAATATTTTTAAAATAACTAGTTTTATAGTAAAAAATTAATGTCAATAACTTTAAAGTACTAGTTTATATTTTGGTTCAATTCATTAGCTTACTAAATAATAACATTAACAACAACAGCAATAATAATTTATAATAATAAAAAGAATAATAAGAATTATAAAAATAAAAGTAAAAATAATAGCAATAATAATAACACACATTGACAAAAAGAATTATGATAGTTAACAATAAAAGTGTTACTAATGATAAGTAATATCAATGCATATAAACACATTCAATAAAATTTAATGTATAAAAGCTATGGCATGTAAAAGAAATCTCATTTCAATAAAAAGTGGAGCAGAAACAAGTACACAAACTATTAATGCTCATAAACAATACAACATAATATACAATACAACAATGAATGATTTATAATAACAAAAATAAGAATAATAAACCAGAGGAAATCATCATAATGCTGCATATTGTATAACAACTACCAATAGAAATAATAAATAAATACTGAGCATTACTTTACTAAAAATAAAAAACATCATCAAAAATAGAAAAAATTGCCCTGCTGCAAAATGAAAAATTACATAACAAGAAGTCTCCATTATTCTTGAAGGTATTAAAGTTAATGAGAGAGAGATTTGATGCCATAGTGTTAATATAATGAAAAAAGGAAACAATCGAATGTGTTTGTGTAGAAGTGAAGGTGTAGTAGAGAATGAGTGTGATGTGGTGAATTGGTAATACGTACAAAAGAATTGAAACGATTCCAAGGAAAACGAACAAGACAAACAAAATGAACAAAGTACAAAATAAGAAACTAGTCTAATTGCATGGTATTGTAGCTTAAGAAGGTATAAATGAAGGACGAGGTTTAGTAGCTATTGGTGCTAACTGTCTTCTTTCTGCTTCTTCGACAAATTCACGAACTAATTTTGATAAACTCATTCTAGC
>NW_003547701.1:0-1938 GCF_000090795.2 Amphimedon queenslandica | reverse complement strand
ATCAAATGAATAATTGTTTAATAAATGCTTCAAACAGTACAAATTGTTGAAATGTGTAGCAAGAAAAGGTAATACACCATTCTTAAATGAGACTACATTGATATGATACTCTTCTCTGAGCCATTCTAATATGTGAACATGTCCAACCCCTACTGCCACTTCTGGTGATGATCCTCTGCTGCTCACTATTCTAGGATAAAGGTTGTATTGTTTTATTAATAATTTTAAGAGATCAAGATTACCAGAGGAACATGCTTCAGTGACACAAGTGTAGCCAGTCTTATCTTCAGTAGTGACATCACATTTCATTACATCAATTAGAAATGTCACTAGTTGTATTACACCACTAGAACAGGCACAATGAATTGGAAGAGTATCATTATTATCAGTAGCATGTAATAGACTAGTATATTGTGGATAATTATTAATAATATATTTAATAAATGTAAAATGACCATTCATTGTAGAATAATGAAGCACATTCATATTTTTTGCTTCACCTAAATCTACTCTATCCAAATTACATCCACAATCTTTTACTAAATACTCTAAGACATCAATAGCACCAACTTGAGCTGCACAATGAACTGCTAGTAAACCTTCACCACTTTTAACTTGAGGATCTAGTTTATATTCATTAACTAATAATTTAATTAATGATAGTTTAGTACTAAGTACTGCTTGAAGTAATGCAAATGATGTGAGAGGCAATTGATGATTATTAATGAGGTATTGGACTAACTTTATGTCTCCACTGCTAACGCTATGAGTCAATGCATTCCATTTATCATTATCTGTTATGTTAATGTCACTGTCTTGTACTTCAATGAGATATTGACTGAGATCAACATTACCATGATTACATGAACAATGAAGAGGTGTTCTACCCTCATTACAGGTTATATTAATATCAATGTCAGTAGTATTCATAATATATTCTACTGCATTGATACTACCTGACATACAAGCTAATGTTAATGGTACTATACCTTTGTAGTCTGGTTGACTGGCATTTAAGCTATACTCAGATACAGTATAACTGAGTAGAGTAGGTGAACCTGATAAAGCAGCATAATGTACTGCAGACCGACCCTCATAATCTAATGAACTTGTATTAATACCATACTCCTCTAATACCTTCACTAATAATATACTACCACTAGTACATGCTAAATGAACTAACGATTGACCAGTAGCAGTAATAGAATTTATATTGAAATTATTAATAACGCTTGTCTTCTTGAGGAGTGTAGACAAAAGGCTCACTCTTTTATGCTGTTTAGTAACATTTATGTTTAGTGATAGAAATATAAACCAGCCTACTTTGACATTGAGATAATTGAATTGTTGAAGTAAAGGTATATCACATGGTGCTGTGAGCTTATTATACACTTCTGTAATGCAGTATTTATCAACCAATCCACTGCATAAGTAATGAAGAGAAGAGTGACCACTATAATCAGCTTCTAGTAATACTTTATATCCAAAAATATTAACCATTTTCATAATGAAACTTGATGAAGCATACTGGCATGCTGTATGAAGTGGTTTTGCACCAAAACGATTTCTTTTTTGAAATAATTCACTTTTATAATTATTATAAAGATACTCTAGAAGCTCTACACTATCACTCATAGCACAATAATGTACTATTCCACATCCGTTAAAATCTATCTCATCTTCTGAGAAAATACCAAACTGCTTAAGCTGATCAACTAATGCTACCTCTCCACTCTTACATCCTAATAATGATAAACTGGATCCTTCTCTATTCACCTGAGACACGTTACACTTCTTCTTTAAAAACATAATCACGAGGTCAACGTGACCACCCAGTGCTGAGTAAAGCAATCCCGTGTTACCAGAGCTATCTGCTATGTCTGGATCAACGTGACATTCATTAACTAGATACTGCGCAATATTGAGATGGCCTTTATA
>NW_003547699.1:6295-14813 GCF_000090795.2 Amphimedon queenslandica | reverse complement strand
CTAAAGCAGGCCCATTGATATCATCAGCAATAGTGAAATCACTGTTTTCATTAGTAAAAAAGAGACTAAGATTTTGTTGCATTGTCATTTTCCATCTCTGCAATGTGGAGGTTGTTCATGCATGGATCGTTGCCCAATTATAGTCAGTCACAGAATTTTACACCTGACACCATATACAGATACCATAAACATGATATCTGTACTACTTATGATCACACTATGTGGCTCATGTTCCATAGATCATAAACTCAGCATTCTTTCCATGACCTTGAGCGGAAAATAATCTTTTTAATTTTTGTTATAGAAGAAGGTGGGGCTCGTTACCATGGTAATTATAATAGACGTGGGTGGGCTCGTTACCATAGTAACAATCAGAAGGAACACATGCACAATGTTTTGCGGATCAGTGAATGAGGATTCTTCAGTTTTCTCTTCTCCGACTGCCTTCATTAGGGAAATAATACAAAAAGTAATGGATTTAAACCTTACCTTTTGTTTTAATTTCTTAGTGTAGGGCATACACGGTGAGAAACGGCTCTCTGTAGGCCTAACCCTATGCCACACCCTGTTAGAAAATGGCGGCCAAGTAAATAATTGAAACTTTGTCTGTTTGTGTTAATATCATCTCATCCTTAGAGCAATGGATCCTTACTGAGTGCTGTTACTAGCAATGAGCATGTATCAGGAATAAAAGCAATTCTAGCAAAGAAGGAGGTAAAATGGCTGACATGTTCATGGTGGCTAGCTAATTAACACATACATATGAAATAATGAAATTAATTTTCTTGTTATTATTGTTTAGGTTGATATTAATGAAGCTTCTGGTGATACTGGAGTTACTTCTCTAATGATATCCTGTCTATTAGGAAGAGATGACGTTGTCAAGTTATTACTAAAGCATGGAGCAGATACTGGACTGACTGATAGAGAACAACTGAACTCATTCCATTATTCAATATGGGGAATGGTAAGAAGGAGAGAGAGAGAGAGAGAGGAAATGAATGTACATGTACATATGTGTACATGTATGTACACATAGCTTAATTAGGGGAGAGGTGAATGTCTGAATGAATGGCTATAAATTTATTTTTAATTGTTTTTGTAGAATATCAAGTGTGTCAAGGCATTATTGAGTCCACCATTGGTTAGTAGTAAGGATCAATATGGAAGATCAGCTCTTATGATTGCAGCACATAAGGTACATGCATACAATCAAGAGTACATACATGTAATTGGGGCGAGCATGAGCGAGACCCACACTAATCTGTCTAGGTCTATTTGCGTTACGTCTTGTTTATGAACGGAAGAATACGAAAATTAAATTAGTATACTTTTGTTGATAAATTTGGACCTCGTGGGCAAAATTAATCTAGAGGGTGTGGTCAAAAAGAGCAAGATGGCGGAAATTTTAACGTGACAAACTCAGATTGAGTTTCTAACAGTTAGATAAGAGAGAGGGGCTGTCTAAAACATCTCTAAAGGCTGAAGAATTTAAAAGCAGTTTGATCTAAGACTCCTCTAGATTAGTCCTCATTAAAAGAATTAAAATTGTGAGAGAAGCTTGATTAGAAGTTTAGCTTGTCACATTTTCTCAAAGTATTAGAACAGTTCATTCTTGTCACTTTTACTAGGTCATTTTGGTCAGTGGTGTTAAATAGTGGGTTTGCTCTGTTCAGACCACAGGATGGGGTCTGAATATGCATGCACGTTAAGAGCTGGATTGATTTTATTTCAGTAGTTTTATTTCAAAGATGTTAATTGATGGAAGCTTGATTAAAAGTTTAACTTGGCACATTTTTTTCAAAGTGACAGGATAGTTCATCCTTGTCTCTTTTACTGGGTTATTTTGGTTGTGTTAACTGGTGTGTTTGCTCTGTTCAGACCCCGGCCATGAGGCTGGGGTCTGAATATGCATAATGCATGCAGGCTAAGAGCTGGATTTATTATAATTTTAATCTTCTTATCAAACAATGTGAAATGATGGCTCGCCCCCTCAATGTTTACATTCACCTAGTGTATGTACATGTATTTGGAATTTACTATTAATGTGTATCTAGATGATTACAGTGTACATGTACATTTATGTGCATTTTATATTGTCACTTCTCTCTTTTTCTTCTTTGTTGTATGTTTTGACTCTACCTTTCTCCTTTCTTTTTCTTTCTTGATCTCTCAGGGTAATATTCCTATATTCCAGTTACTAATTAAGAAAGGAGCTAACCTTTATGATAAAGATAACAGGAGTAGAACAGTCATGCATTGGGCAGCAACCTCTGGAAATGTAAGACAACAAACAATGATGACACAACAGATACAAATTATATTATTAAGCATGTTTATGTATATGTATGCGTACATGTACATGTAAATGTATGTGTGTTTCACATGTATTATTTATGTGTACATGTACTTTTAGTTGTCATTCCTGGAGATGTTATACAAACGTTATATACCTGACATCAGTGAGTGGTCTTGTACTGATGAAGATGGAGCTACTCCATTACATTATTCACTGATTGGAAGTAACACACAAATACTTCAGTTCCTAATATCAAAGGTAAACTACCTATGATTACTACGTAAATGTACATGTACATGTTACGTACTGTACAGTCCATGTAAATGTACATGTATGCATTCAGGTTTTCCCACAAGGTTTTGGCATACTGCTGTCAGTGGATTTTTGAAGTTGCTCCAAAATTTGAGAAACTATACCCATTTACCCCGTACTAGTGCATGGTATTTTACTTTTTTTAGAAGACAGTTTTAATTTTTATAATTTTTTCTGATACATACATGTACATGTACAAATGTACATGTACATGTTTACATTTGCTTATGTTGTTAGAAAGTTTGAGGTGGTATTAAAAAGCCATGCACTATAAATGTACATGTATTTTGTGGTACTTTTCAGCTCATCAAGCATGCTATTGCTATTGCTGTTTACATGCGCCTCACTTTGCACGCTCTTTGGAAAACTCTGGATACATTATCCTTCTAGTCTTCTATATGTGTCTACTTACGCTATAATCAAGTTATTAGTACATTGTACATGTACAGATGTGTACGTCTTCATGTATATAATCTTATGTACTGTATGCACATTATCAAGCAATGGCCTGTAGTGTGCATGTTCATTGTAATTGAATGAAGGATGTGTGTCCATGTCCACACACAGTCATTAATACCAGACACCAGTGATCATTCCAGCCATCCATTTGATCCATTTTGTTTTGTTTACATTCCAGTAGCATTAGATGTACTTTTACAACTGACACTATGCATGTACAGCTACATCATAATTGGGTGTGTGTGTGCTCTTGTGTAAATAATGACAATGACCTTTACAACTGGTACATGGTGTAGGTTATATACTGTATGGTACACATGTATATGTATAGTGTAGTTAATGTTCTCATATTCTAAAGGTGTAAAAGGTGTAGTATTTTATCCAGATGCACTTCGCATATTTATCATTCTTGGTTAAATACTATACTATGGTATTTTGTTATTATGGAATTTAAGATCTATTTCCTTACTAATGTGATCTGGCTATTTTGAAGTATATGCGTCATTGATGTTACATTATACGTGTTTTTTTTGATGTAGTGTAACTCAATTAAAGTTTGCATAACCTTTACCTCCCTGTTGGCAGCGAAATTCACCGTGTCATTTAATCTATGATTTTAGAATATTAAAATATTTTAATTTTTTATTTTAATTTATTATTTTAGGGATGTAATCCTATTCCTCCTGATACAGCTAAGACCCTATCAGTAATACACTGGTCTTGTGCATTAGGACTCACTGATCCTCTACACTGTATATTAACCTCTAGTAATAATACTAATAGTAATATTGATGAGCTGGTAGTGTGTCCATCATTCGTTGGTGAACCACTTCATGTAGCAGCTAGTGTTGGATCAATGGAGCTGTCCCAGTTACTAATAGAAAGAGGAAATGATGTAAGAAACTTGAATAGAATGACGTGATTTGTAGTACATGTACATACATGTGTATATAGCTGTATAGCAGCTTTAGCAATTTTCACAAATTTTAAGGAGCTTTTCAAACAAAATTTTAGGGTGCAGTTTACATTCAATGGCACTTTTAATGTATTACATGTACATGTACGTGTAGCTTTTGTTAAACTGTACGTGTACTGTATGTTGTACATGTACATGTGCGTTACTTATTTTTATCATTGTATTTTTTGCTTTATCTTAGGTTGTTAATAATCGTGATCCTTCCTCTGGCATGACTCCATTACATTGTTCTAGTGCTCATGGTCATATTAATAATCTGAGACTGTTACTAACTAATAATGCTGAGGCTAATGGACTCAACCATAGCAATGGACAGTAAGACTGTAATAAATATAGTTATACTGTACATGTACCTATATAAAAAACACCATATAAAATGTAGTGGATATACATGTACTTCTACATTTGTTTTACATGCTACAAATTATATTATAAAAACTCTATTATCACATGTGTATATTCTTGTTTATTCTTTTGTAGTGCACTACATGTACAGATGCTGTTGTACGTATCACATGCACATTTTATGATTTTTCCCTCTCTTCTCTTCCTTTCCAAGGTCTGGTTTACATTATGCTAGTTCTAGTGGTCATGGTGAAGTATTGAAGGAATTACTAAAGAATGGAGCAGAGAGAGACAAACCTTCCTCATCAAGTGACTCGTACGTTAAACTCTCTCTTTTCTCCTCTTTTTACATGTATCTTTCCTTCTCTCTTTTAGTCCCATACATTTAGCTGCTAGCAAAGGACATAAGAATATTTTAGAAATATTAATAAGGTACAGTACATGTACATGTACATGTATGTATACTGTATAGCCGAAGATACTTATTTTTAATATTATAATTATCCCTATGTACATGCACATACATGTACATACATATATACAGTATACGCACAAAATTTAAATTGTAATTTTTTCATGTACATGTACATGTACTGTATGCATGTACTGTACATGTAAGATCTTATTTATTACAATGTACACATATACATGTAAATTTTATCGTTTCATTTTTTCTATTGTCCTCTTCCTCCTGCAGTGATGGCACTTCAATTCAGAGGTTGCACGTCTACTGGAATTTTCGTGTACTTGTATTTACTTGTATTTTGAAAAAAGCAGGTCGTGTATGTACTTGTATTCAATGGCAAACTTTCGTGTATGTACATTTACTTATTGCTTCCCAAATTCGTCTATATTTTGGTGATTTTTCATTTACTTTTCATATATCCTGTACTTAAATGTTGAGTATTTGAAAGGATAATATCTTTACTACCTTTTCTATTGCTGTTTTCATCATCTGCTATTCCTAGAAGGACTAAAAAGACCATCAAAGATCCATGGTTAAGCAAACTAACTGCCATTTTGACTGCTACGTGGACACACCCTTTAATTATTAATAGTTAATATAAATACATGAAAATCGTCTCCTCAGACTCCGTCTACTCATTTTTGGTTCTTGTATATACTTGTATGTACTACAAGACCTGTTTTTCGTCTAAATACTCGTGTATCGTGTATACACGTGCAATGTCTGCTTCAATTGATATAGTTAGAGCCAGTGATGGGAGGACCCCATTACATTTATCATCACTGGCTGGCCATTCAGTGGCTGTACAGTATTTACTTGATAAAGGAACCGACTGCAATAGGAAGGACACTACTCATGGGTAGGGAAACACCCACAGAATATGATAAGTATTACATGTACATGTACATGTAATACATGTACATACATGTAATACAGTATAGCATGAAATTTTAGAGGGTGTTAAATTTGGCTAATTACTAAATTTTGGTGTTTGGCAAATTTTAATTTGGCGAATTTGTGGCCACGTGCCATTAAGCATGTGCTAATGGCTCAAAATGGTGGGTTTTTTTATTTTAGCAAAAGGCTATTAAAATGCCAAATTTAATTCCCTCCGAATTTCCCACTATACGGTACATGTACATGTACTTCAAATTTTATTCAGTCACTTCTATGAACCAATTTATTTTTTATTACATTATAATAGTTATACTCCATTGGATCTGGCTCTGTTGCATGGTCACAGTTCTGTTGGGGATTCCCTCATATCAAGTGGAGGTTGTACTGGTGCTGGTAGGATACATGAATCAGCAACAAAGATACAACAATGCTGGAGGAGATATGTCATTAAGGTAATGATGCACGTATGATACATGTACATGTACATGACATTGAAAAATACCCAAGGCTATGGTCCATGGCTTTTTCAAAAATGGCTCCAAAATTACATGTACTCCCAATTTTTATTACTTTTTTGATACATATTGATGTCCTTATGCTATGTAGAAAGTTTGAGTTGTTTCAGACAAATAATTTTTGAGTTAGTTATAAGCATTTTTAAAATTAGGCCAAATTTTGAAAAATACCCAAGGCTATAGCCCATGGTTTTTTCAAAAAAATGGGTCCAAAATCACCCCCAATTTTTATTACATTTTCTGATACAAATTAATGTCCTTATGCTATGTAGAAAGGTTGAGTTGTTTCTGACAAATACAATGTAATTTTCAAGTTATGAGCATTTAAAAAATAGGCCAAATTTTGAAAAATAGCCCATTGTTTTTCCCAAAAAATGGCCCCAAAATCGCCTCCAATTTTTATTACTTTTTCTGATATGCGTGTACATGTACATGTATGTACATTCTTATGCTACTTTGTACATTTACAGCATGTACTCACTGTACATGCCAAAAAGTTTCAGCTAATTTTGAAAAGAAAGGTTTGGTACATACAGTACATGTATTTTTCATGCAAATGTACATTGTACATGTACATGTAGCTCAAAAATTAGCATCCACATCTTTGCTCCATTATTGATTGATTCATTATTATTTTTAATTATTTTTGTAGCGTCAAGAGTTTGTCACACGTGATTGGGCTGCCAGAAAAATACAGTACCAGTATCGGTCCTGGTCTGACAAGAAAAGAGCAAAGAGAGTGAGACGACTGAGGGAGAAGAGAAGAAATGAAGCTGCTCTTATAATCCAACGAAACTGGCTAACATACATCAGCATTAAAAGAAAAAAGGAACAATCCTACCTGGCACTGAAAACTAAACTTAACTAGTAGGTGAAATACATGTACATGTACATGTAGGATTAGAAGTTATGTACATGTACATGTACATGTACATGTACATTGTACATTGTACATGTACTTGTTGTACATGTAATGTAGGGACTAGGGAGTGATAGTATGTGAAAGCAAGAAGTACACAGTGTACATGTACAGGCACATGTACGTATGTATGTACATGTACATAAGCATGTACACAAGAGCTATTGGATGACATGTATGAACAATTTTGTCACCCTCTATCTTTGTCTTTTAGCGAATACATCACTATACTCAATTAGTACTGGTTCAGCTAGAGCAGCATGCTTCCTCTGGTATGACTCCATTATAATGCTGAGGCTAATGGACTGAACCATAACAATGGACAGTAAGATTGTAATAATTATTAGTAACGTGGTAGCGTTACTAAGTAGGATTCACCCCCAAACAAAATGGCTGCCACGACTTTTGCAGCCTTACTATACCGGGAAAACGAGCTCCTATGTTTACCAGACTTCTTAGAGGACCTTATCCTAACCAGAGGACTCCAATGGTACCACTAGCGTGGCTCTAGACCTTTTCTGGGAGAAAAATTAAAAAGCTGCAAACTGGCCATTTTGTTCAGCCACCTTTTTTCATCTTCATCATCATCATCATCATCAAGTTAGTCCTGTCAATCCAGTTGTCGGGTGATATATCGATCTTTCCTGGTGCTACAAGAATAATTCTTACACCATTCTACTCCAACAGGGTATGCGCAGGCCCTTGTCCCCTAGAATCATTCTCCAAGAAAGAAAGAAGTGATACTGGGACTGTTGGATCGCACCAGCTTACCTCATGCCACCATTTTGTTAATTAAAGAAGCATGTGCTCCATTTGGGCGTGGTCGCGCATGCTCAGATCTCAGAACTGGGAACAGCAAGTATTTTTTTACCTAGCTAGGCTAGCTATGCTTAGAATCAAATTGCAATACTTAGTGGAAGTTTCCAGCTAAGAGAAGGTATTAATCAAGTGTGTAATGTTTTATTTCAAAAACACAAAGCAATTAATTAATGTTATAATACTAATGATAATATGAACTTGACAACAGGAAGAACCTGCAGGAATAGCTACAGGATTGCTAGGAAGATAGAGCTTCTTAAACAAGGATTCACGTCAAGACTATAGTATTCATTTCACTTGTCATCAGTATAGTAGATATTCCTTCACCATATCTATTCAATTCAATCAGTGCTGTCCCTCATAAATGCTGTAAAATCATAACAATGACAACACTAATAAAGAAACTTATTGTTTGTGTAAAATCAAAAAGTATCGCAATTATAACTGAAAAATATTATAAATATTATTTAAAAAATCAACACAAACAAGAACATAAAAATTTAAAAAAACA
>NW_003547699.1:1520-3696 GCF_000090795.2 Amphimedon queenslandica | reverse complement strand
AGAGAAAAAGGACAGAGCCGGGGTACTGAAGGACAGCAACATGTGTTGCAGCCAGAAAAAAAGAATAATAATAATAAATAAGTGAATTAAGAGTTTGCATGAAAAAAGTGATTATTGGAGATGACGGAAGTACAGGGACAAATGTAGTGGAATGTGCAAGGAGAATCAGGTGAGAAATGTAGCAGAAGTGAGCATACAGCCATAGATATTAGAGTAAATGAACTCTAATCTTTCATTTACATGTACTCTAATATCTATGATACAGCCGCCTAGCCTCTTGATGGTCCCATAGGCATGTAGTACGCATGCGCAAATTTAAATTAAAATTGACTTAAATTGTAGAATGTAGAGTAGAAATGGCTGTTCGAGTTCGAGCCCCTGTTTTAACAAGTGGAAGGACCTTAAGTGAGTATAGTATCATTTCATTGTAGATCCAATATGTGATTGCAATAGGCATTAGAGATCTTAATGAAGTGACTGTACTACTCGAGAGACATAAGTACGACAAGACATCGTATTATCAACTTGGTCTACGTCTTCTATTATATGATAACACACTGAGGAGCATTGAACATGAGCACAGAGGACAGGTTGATCGTTGTTTCACAGAGTGTTTGGCTAAATGGTTGCGTAAAGCTGATGGTGTGGAGACTCCAACAATAGATACACTGATAGCTGCTCTTAGAGGAATAGGAGAGAATGCTGTAGCTGATGGTATTAATGGAGAAAGACAAAGTGAGATACTTTGCTTTAAATAATCACTGTTTTATTAATTGCTTTTATTTTACTTAGATCTACCTGCTATGTCAAGATATGAAGCCACACCCCAAATATTGTCTACAGCTGAAAGTGAGCCAGTGGAATTGTTTGATATAGATGGTGCATGTTGTAGAGGAGATGCAATCTTAACTTGCTTGCTCTAAAATATTATGAATTGAAATATATACCGTATTTCCTGATTACAAGCCCAGCTCAAATAAACGTTTCTACAGTCCCTAAAAATTATGACTATGTTACACTATTTAGGTAGCCCAGTTATTTATATTGTTCCATGTAGCCTAACTTTTAAAGTACAGTCATCTTACCAGGTTTGATTCCATGTTTTGGCAGTTCCTATTTTCTATTTACGTAATTTTTTCCCTGTTAAGTAATAAATGCCTAGGCTTCTAATCAGGCATATGTGATAATGTTTTACTTTATCTGTAGGGCATCCAGCACAGCCATTGCTTGTTAATCCAGGTAAGGAGAGATAACGACAGAGTAACTAGCTTATGTACATATTGTTTTTAGGTGTTCGTAATCTTGAGCGCAGAGTTGATCAAGTTCCTAATTTGCGAGACATTGCTAATGAATTGCAGAATAAGTTTGATTATCTCGTTCTTGCCGTGAAAAAGTCACTTGAAAGTACATGTACATGTAATTCCATTGTTGTAGAAGATGCAAAAATGTTGATACGTGGATGCTTAAGGAGAAAAATTACTGCCGTTCCTGAGTTGATGCCCTGCATTTATATTCTTGAGGGGGTTAATGATTTAAAAAGCTTTTTTGATTTTTTAAGCAATCATGATTTCATTGGCTACCTCAATTACAAGCTATTAAAAAAACTAATTGAACTGGTTAAAGATGATAATGAGATTAGCAGACGATTTTTTGAATATGAAAAAGAATACGCTAAATTATTGAGTGCAGCTTCCTTTGAAGATTTGATACCTTTCTTTGAACAACAATCTGATTTATCTCCTACTGCTCCTCTTGGTTTACCTTATATCTGTTTTCGTCTTGGTTCCCCTTGGCTTCATTCTCGATTTTATACCTGGGTCTCAACCTTTGGTGAATTCTCATGGTCATATTATGCAATTCTTAAACAATTAAGAAAAAATTGTGTTATCATCACTTATGCTATACTGCCATTTGTTCTTGATGATGTCATAAGAGATCTCAAGGATCCAGTGATATTGAAAAAGCTAGAAGATAAAGGAATTACTGTAATTGAATTACCACAAGAAGAGGAAGGTAAATTTAAGATAATGCAGTATTAGTCTCGCCACGCCCCTTGCCGCGGAGGAGCGGAAGGGTCTGGAGACACTGCGTTGAAAGTCATGGCACACTGGAATTTAATTATTGTTAATGTATGGCTTCTGTCACATGATCAATCATGTTACAATGCGCGTGTTTC
>NW_003547699.1:0-1293 GCF_000090795.2 Amphimedon queenslandica | reverse complement strand
GAAACGATAGCTCTTATCTGGTCATCTTTTAAGCAATGGTAGCCTAATTTGCTGGCACTTGATGTCACATACTCCAGAATCTTATCTCTCGACGCCATTTATCACGTGACTAACAGTGACATTTCATCGTTACACGTGTCTCGAGCATTCTGATTGGGACGCCCAAAAACAGGGCATGAAGCCATGACTTTCAACGCAGTGTCTCCAGACCCTTCCGCTCCTCCGCGGCAAGGGGCGTGGCGAGACTAGTGCAGTATATAAAATTATTTTTATTTTCTAATTTTTTGCAGAAGATTTTGAGGACATTGAGGAAGGTACATGTGTACTTTTATATACACCTGTAACTAGCTTTTATTGGTTTGTATACAATTATTTTTTGTATTTATGTTTTCAGATCCACAGATTGAATCCACTGCTAAAGCAGAACCAGTACGTCAGTATGATAATTAATTTTCAATGATAATTTTTTGTTTAGAGAGCTGGTGCTTCTTCAATCATACAGACCACATCATCTGAGGGTAACATTCCCACCACAAGCACTACTACTTTGGTAGGTATACCACATTTACAGTTACAGTAAATTACAATAAATTATGCCGCATACACAATGTAACTAGTTACTATCATACAATGTGGAAAACTTTGTTTTCAAAAATTATTTTTTAGCCTTTAATTTTTGTAATTTTCTACTTTTTAGCCATCTTGACCTTATTAAAAAATCAATTTTTGTGGATATATTTTTTATGAATTTTGAATAAATGCAAAATCCATGAAAATTTTGGGCCACGAACTTTTTTGCTATGCATCAGTAGTGTTGAAGGAATACCGTAGGTCGGGATATATTCGCGGCTGCTTATTTTCGCGATTTTTTCCCGCGCTCAGCAATTACCATGGTTACCAGATGCAATTTTAATTGAAAAGGCCGCGATATTAAGAGCAAAGGACTCTGTTGCAGTGTTCTTGGGTTGTTGTTCTTCTTGTTTTTACTAATCTTGGGTCTCTTTGGAGCTGTTTTAACCAGAGCTACTCTCCTCACTCTGCCTCGTCGTATCTTGGCCCATTCTTGGGACTCCCCACCCATTTATTAACTTGGGCGTGGTTAATTACCACCAGCAAGTGGAGACTGGAGCGGCAAGGATTTGTAGCAAAGAGCTCGAAGGTAGTGGTCCATACAAGAAGATAGCGGATGGAGAACTGGATGGCTCCCGCTAAAGCTGCTAAAGAATAGATAATTAGCTGCTGAACACTGTAATTGTATAAACACGTGGTCTTATTGTCATAGCAACAATCAAT
>NW_003547698.1:12908-14817 GCF_000090795.2 Amphimedon queenslandica | reverse complement strand
GTACAGCAAGACTGTTTTAAGAGTGAAACAACACAGCCGCCATTCCTCTATGAATATCATTATAATACGTCACAAAAAGCTACATTTTTTCAAATTCCACGCAGCTGCTTCTACTTCCGTCCCAAACTGAACTGGGATATAGTATAGTATAGTAATTATTACACACAGCTGTATAACATATAAGGCCATAATAAGATAACAAGCATTGATCTTGTTCACACTAGCAGCTGGATTATGTATCATTTTGTGTTCTTGTTGCCATTGGTTTACATTGATAACACTGGCATCACTTCACATCAATCCACCTCAGATGAAATGCTAATCGATTGATGCCCATTAATTGCCCTAGTGTGAACACTATATGCACATTAATGATTATAGTTTGATGGATGGTGTTACTTTATTTAGGTAAAATAGAAAAATGGCTGAAAGAAGGTGAAGTTGAGCTAGAAATTACTCGTATCAATATGCATGGTGCACCTGGAGCTGGTAAAACATGCACACAGTGCCTTCTACTTAATGAGCCACCGCCTGCACCTCCTGATGAACTCACTGATAGTACACCAATAGCTTGTCCTGCTGTTAAAGCAACAAGAATATCTATTGATGGTAAAAATAAGTGGGAGAGGGTTAAACAAGAAGATTTACTTAACCAGCTTGCATCTCGTTTAAATGAAGCACCAAATGAAACAGAGCATATAAGAATATTAAGAGAAGCACCAATACCTACAAATCCTGTACCTGTTCCTTTAGATGATTCTTTACCAAAAGCAGAACTGTCTGAGAAAGGACCGCCTGAGAAGAAACCACTTGAGAAGAAACCAACTGATATGGAAGTAATAAAAGAAATAGTAAGTGCTCTTGAAGCAGGAAAGTTTAAACAATTAAGCACAAATTGGGTGTATTTTATTGATTCTGGCGGTCAACCAGCATATCGAGAGTTGCTACCTCTTTTTACAAGAGCAGCTGCACTGAATATCATCACCATTGATCTTACCAAAGGTCTTGATAAGGAGTTTGAATTTCAATATCGTTTTGATCAATTTGAGCATCCTATAAATCAGAGGTTTTCTAATCGTGATATAATCCAATCAGCAGTTAGCTCCGGAGCTATGTTTAATCCCATTCAAATTCCTTATATTTCTGAGTCTGACAAAGATAAAGATATCCACCCTCGCTATTTCGTACTTGGTACACGTAAAGATAAATTGGAAGAGAATGGCACACTAGATGATGAGCTCAATGAAATGAATAAAAAGCTGCTTGAAGAATATAAAGCTAATAAAAAAGTCATTAAGGATCCTCAGAATCAAGGCAATATTATATACCCAGTTAACACAATGCTCAAAGGATCAGAAAGAGAAGAAGCTAGTGTAGCTCTTTGTACAAAAATTTCAAGTTTTGAAGCTTCCGTGACAATTCATATACCAATTCGTCTGTTTGCTTTTGAGATTTCACTACAAAGGGAAGCTAAGCAGAAAAACCGAAGTTTCCTTACAATAGAAGAAGTAAAGGAAATTGGTAAATCTCTCCGACTCGATACAGAATCAAGTATCAATGATGCTTTGCGATATTTACACAACGTCACGATCATTCTTTATTATCCTGCTATCCTACCAAATATAATATTTGTTGATCCTAAACCAATTCTTGATGTCCTTTCACGTCTGATAGCTATCACATACACCAACTATACAGAAGCAGAAAATTTGAAAATATCGGGCCTCTTTAATGAACGTCTTTTACGACATTTTGATGAAGAAATATTTAAGCATATTAATTTCAAATCGTCTCACATGATCAAGATTCTAATGCACCTGCACATCATTGCCAAAGTAGATAACAGAGAAGAAGGAGACTATTTTTTTCCGTGTGCATTACCATCTTATGATAAGCTCCATTCTCCTCC
>NW_003547698.1:10339-12004 GCF_000090795.2 Amphimedon queenslandica | reverse complement strand
ATGTCACAATGCCATGTCACTTCGTGTTTACAATGATCACCATATACACATCATCAATCGCTATACACATATTGAAATACATTTTCGTGGTGATTGCAAAGATTCTTGTCAAAGTATTTGTAAACTAGTCACAAAAGCTATCAAAAAAAGTAGGAAAGATCTTAATGTTGATGATGATCATATTTTTGCATTCAAATGCCCCCAAAACAAACAATGTTACTGCATCGTCCAGAAAGATGATAAATCTTCTACCTGGTATTCTCATTGCACTCTTTGTGAAACAAAATATAAAGTATTGGAGAGAGATAATAGCTATAAATGCTGGTTTTTTAGTGATTCTCCCAGTCTAGGTCAGTAAAACACGTTAAAAAGAATAATCAAGCTATGTGATGCCATTGTGTTATTTATTATTGTTATTTTTCCCACATGTACAGTAAAATATTTTTATTTCCTAGGAGCTAAGCCATCATTAGAAGGTCCACCTACTAAGATTAAATCTACTGAATTATTAGGTAAAATTAGGTAACCGCCATTGATATATTAGCATCATTTTTAATTATTCAAAATTTAAATATTATTATTTCTTAGAAACCAAAGCATCATCAGAAGATCCACTTATATCCATTTTAAAATTAAGTAAATAAATTAATAATAAACAGCATACTTTAATTTGATACAATTTAGGTGCTTCAGACCGATTTAGAGATGCTTCTGATAGACTTGCTGGCTCCATATTATCTTGTCTGGTTACAGTGTCATTGAAACTTAATGCTAGGAGACTGATATCACAGGAGCTACATAAGGAAATGATTACTGGTCGTGATAACGATGTAATAAAAGCTGCCAAGCTAGTACTTGCAATACAGACTACTCTTGATGCCCAGGCTAATCCTGAGACATATCTAAATGACGTGTGCTCAGCATTAAAAGAACTTGGAGAGAAACAAGTCACTGATATAGTGAATGGATTGGAACGTAAGTTAAACTAATTTCATTAGTAACTGACATTTTATGTTACCATTATAGAGAGTAAAACAGATTGATCCTGCTAACATTATCAACTGCTGCATAAAATAATTTATTAGTTTTTGTGTGCTTTGAATTTGAATTAAGTACATTCATTTGTTTGTGTGATTTTTCTTATATGCCTGTTTATTTCGAAAAAAATTGTGTTTTTTGGGGTATTGAATAGAAGAAGTTGCTTGAATATAGCCTTGCACATGTCATGATGAAAGCCCAGAAGTTAAGTGTCAATAATTTTAGCATAGATATTATTGTCCATGTGAAAGCACGTGGTTTAATTATACGGAGTATAACGGAAAGTATACTGAAGTGGGAAGAGGAGTCTTTTTTTTCTTTGGAATGAGTTCCATATATATAACAGAGCCCCCTACTAAAGGAAAGGTAGTTAATCCAGCAGCAGCTGTATTAGTGACTACTGGCCCCTCCCCTCAGGTACTATTAAAGACCACACTGGGTGATATTGATATTGAACTGTGGTCCAAAGAGGCTCCTCTGGCCTGTCGTAACTTCATACAATTGTGTTTAGAAGATTATTATAATGATACCATATTCCACAGAGTCGTTTTTGGTAATGGATTAATTATTATTAATTAGTGGGTGGAGTTATAATTATTAATTAAGTAGAATGACCTATTGATGTTA
>NW_003547698.1:7012-8827 GCF_000090795.2 Amphimedon queenslandica | reverse complement strand
TATTATTATTATTATTATTATTAATTTGTATTATACTAGGAGTGCTAAAAGACCAAAGTTAGAAGAAGAGGTGGAGTATTGAGAGAGTGTGTGAGTTATTTTATTATTATATTTTTTAGAAGGAAGAGGAATCAGAAGAAGAAATGTTAGAGGAAGAGAGCAAAGACCAAACCAAAGTGTATGTAGCCATTTTATGATACATTATATTGACACTGATTTATTTTGAGTTTAGAAATGGGCCAATTTTTGAAAAATACCCAAGGCTATAGCCCATGGTTTTTTCCGAAAAATGGCTCTGAAATCACCCCCCAATTTTTATTACATTTTCTGATACATATTGACGTCCTTATGCTGTGTAGAAAGTTTGAGGTGATTCCGATAAGAAATTTTCGAGTTATGACCATTTTAAAAAATGGGCCAATTTTTGAAAAATACCCAAAGCTATAGCCCATGGTTTTTTCCAAAAAATAGCTCCGAAATCACCCCCAATTTTTATTACATTTTCTAATACATATTGACGTCCTTATGCTGTGTAGCAAGTTTGAAGTGATTCTGATAAGAAATTTTCAAGTTATGACCATTTAAAAAAACGGGCCAATTTTTGAAAATTACCCAAGGCTATAGCCCATATTTTTTTCCGAAAAATGACTTTAAAATGACCTCCAATTTTTATTAAATTTTCTGATACATATTGACGTCCTTATGCTGTGTAGCAAGTTTGAGTCAATTCCGATAAGAAATTTTCAAGTTATGACCATTTTAAAAAACGGGCCAATTTTTGAAAATTACCTAGCCCATGGTTTTTTTTCGAAAAATGACTAAAAAATGACCTCCAATTTTTATTAAATTTTTTGATACATATTGACGTCCTTATGCTGTGTAGCAAGTTTGAGGTGATTCCGATAAGAAATTTTCGAGTTATGACCATTTTTAAAAAACAGGCCAATTTTTGAAAATTACCCAAGGCTATACCCCATGGTTTTTTTTTGAAAAATGACTAAAAAATGACCTCCAATTTTTATTAAATTTTCTGATACATATTAACGTCCTTATGCTGTATAGAAAGTTTGAGGTGATTCCGATAAGAAATTTTCGAGTTATGAATATTTTTAAAAACCGGCCAATTTTTGAAAAATACCCAAGGCTGTAGCCCATGGTTTTTTTCTGAAAAATGGCTCTGAAACCACCCCCAATTTTTATTACATTTTCTGATACATATTGACGTCCTTATGCTATGTAGCAAGTTTGAGGTGATTCTGATAAGAAATTTTCGAGTTGTGACCATTTAAAAAAACAGGCCAATTTTCAAAAAATGCCCAAGGCTATTATAGCCCATGGTTTTTCCAATAAATGACTAAAAAATCACCCCCATTTTTTATTACAGTTTCTGATACATATTGATGTTTTTATGCTTCCATAGCAGTAATTATAAATCAATTTGTTTGTTGTAACTTGTAGTAGCAGCTGCTGGTTATAGCAGTCCGCCAATTTACCTCACACATATAATACAAAAACAATTAATGACTATGAATATCATTAAGCATACTCTCTCTATTATGAATTAATAATCTAATTATTATTGTATAGTTTATTACCAAACGAGAGAGAGAAGATAATAGTACTCACTATGTAGTTCTTATTTTAAGAATAAAATCATAAAAATTGTTTATTTCTTTATGTGTATATTCTATGTACATATACATATACATGTACATGTACATGTATATGTATACATTATATGTAGTACTACATAAATTGTATACATGTACATGCTCTTGTATTATGTCTGTAGTGGTACATGTGTATGTGTGTGTG
>NW_003547698.1:2738-6439 GCF_000090795.2 Amphimedon queenslandica | reverse complement strand
ATGTAAGTAAATTAGGTTAGATAGTGAATACTATTGTACCCACAACTATATAAAATTTATATTACACCCTTCCTTCTTTAGTTACATCTCTCTCTTTCTCTTTGGTAATGAGTTGAAGTTACAGGCTAAGTTGTTATCAAAGGAGAATTGGTCAGGGGTTGGGTCTCAGTATTGTTGGTGGGCGTGGCTCTCCCACTGGGGACGTACCCATTTACGTAAAGAGGATCCTACCTGAGTCAGTGTTACAGAAAGACTCAAAGATAAAGACTGGAGATGAACTGGTAGCAGTTAATGATTTAATAATACATAATGTAACTAAGGACTATGCTACTGAAGCTCTTACTAATGTACAGGGAACAGTGAGACTACTACTGATACAGGACCTATGAATGAGGATGATATGTGGAGACTGTATTCAATGAATTAATCTAGTAATTGGTCTCTCTCTCTTTTAGTCTTTCTCTTCTTTAATTGTTCTTGTCTTGTGTTTTGTTTCTTTTAAAAATGTGTTTTTTGTTTTATTAAAAAGTCATTATTCGCTTAAATAATGATATTCATTATAAAAAGAGGTGTGGTTTCTCGTGGTCAATGGACCCATAGATAATAGAGTAAATTACTATTGATAGCTAGTTACATGATGCTCAGCTATTCCAGCACACTTATGTTCCTTGGAATGCTTCTTACATGTGATTAAAGAGCCAACCTATAGTTTTAAGAAGTGAAAAGATGCTCATAATCATCCACACTCCAGCTGCAACATGACAACTGAGTGAGTTATTCCACCGTACCTGGTTCTGATGGACTGAGACTAAGTCTGATGATTGACACTATTCATAGGACTCAGCTGAATATACTTCTGTCTTCATAGCAATGGAGGGGCAAGCGCCTTGGCTCCTGAAAGCAAAATTTAGAAAAACGGGAATTGCCAATGGATGAGAATATTCCTATGATAAAATGCTATAAAAGCCAAAACAGCAACCAAAGAACTTACAGAAGAGATAAATAGAGTATACTGAAACAAAAGGACAGCTCAAAGTGGCTCCTACAGCTAGAATGGCTGGATAAAAGAGAAGATTGTTCAGCCTGTTTGTCCTCCAAAAATCCGCCATTTTACCACCACTTTGGGTGCGCGTTAATTAGAATCGCTTAAGTGCAAAAGGTCCATTGAACTTTGCAATTATTGCTCAAAGGTCAACTGTGTCCTACCTCCTCTGGATCCGCCCCTGGATGGAAGGTGAGTAACTTTATTCGCTTTTCTTTCTTTCTTATTCTCTCCGTTACTTTACTCCTCTGTATCCTCTGCTTATTATAACTATTCACTATACTACTGTATCCTCTTGTTATCTATAGTCTATGCACCAGTGGAGAGGTACGGTCACTCTACAGTGCAGGTAGGAGACTACCTGTACATGTGGGGTGGGAACCAGCCTGATCTCCCTGAAGTACACAATAATGAAGAGAAGAAATCAATGTGTTCTGTAGTGGAGGTCTGTCATGTACCAACTGGTGAGTGGGTACAAAAGCCTACCACTGGTGACCCGGCTCCACTTGGTGTCCGTGGCTATGCTGCTGCTGTCATTAGAAATGAAATATTCTTTTTTGGAGGCTATTGTGGTCATAAGGGCTGTTTTCATAATAGTTTATACAGGTAAACATAATAGTTACTAATAAATATTACATAATATTTTATACAGTTTTAATGTTGATACCTTCAATTGGAAGGAACTCTCTCCTACTACATCTCATCATGGTCCTATGATGAAGTCCGGCTCCAGCATGATAGCAATAAAAGTGAAAGATGAGGACTATCTTGCAGTGATTGGAGGGTGTGGATCATCTAATAATAACCCACCACAACCTGGTGCCCAGTACAGTGAAGATTCAAATGGCTATCAACGTTGCAATGAAATACATACGTACAGATTAAAAACTGGTCAGTATAATATTGTCATAAATAGTTTACATACAGTAATTAAATTGATGTATTTAGACTGTTTATGGCAGATAGCAGACCCACAGCCGAAACCGAGGTCAAGGGTCTGGTATCTGCCATAAAGAGCTACCACACAGTCTATACAATATAAGGTAGACTTGATTAACTTAAGCAAAGGTAGCCATAGTGTACGTGACTAGTAGTGTTCCACCATTTTATGATAATGTGTCATTTAATGGAGGGCAGTAGATATATCTTTGCCAATGGAGGGTGTCTATTTGAACCCAGGAACCACTTGAGGGCAGTGTGTGTGTGAGTGTGTGTGTTCATATTATTTTTATTATTTTTAGATGAATGGACTTCGCCGACAGTCACTGGAGATAGACCACCTCCTATTAACTACTTCACTTTAACATCAATAACTAATACCACTGCTATATTGTTTGGTGGTTATTTTGGTGATGAGAGATGGAGTAATGATGCATATGTATTTGAATTTACTGATACATCAGTGGTGAGTGTATTATTAGTATAATTATATTAATTACCTTAGGCTTATAGGGTGGGTATTAATTGTGAAATGCAGGTATACTTAAAACCCTAATTTAACCAGTCACTAATAATAGCTACATGTACTTGTGTAAACAATGAGGGAAGGCCTTAGTAGTGGCGTAGAGTTACATGTATGCTCTTCACTAGATACGATCAGGAGCCCATGGGCTCCTGATACCATACAGGTTGGGTACAGATTTTCATGTTTTTGGTGAAAAGGTCTTCATTTTTGATTTCTTAAAATAACTGTTTCAATGTTGTACCTTTTTCAATTCAAATACCATTTTGGTTTCCATGGTTTTTAATTTTTACTGCATGCAAATGCATGTATGTAGCCCTATGGTATTTATCCTTAAGTATTAGTTAATGTATTGTGTGTGTTTTACATGTATGATAATTAAATATTTTTAATATTTTAGAGATGTACAGAGTTTCCTAATCCTGGAGGATCAGTACCATGGCCAAAGGAGAGAAGTGGTCATTCCAGTGTATTGATCAACTGTAGCTCAGGACCACACCTACTAGTGGTGGGTGGATTTGCTGGAATTAGGTGTACCGATGACTGTTGGTTGTTAAATATAAACAAAATGGAATGGAAAGAACTGGTAAGAATTATAATATAATTGTGGTGAGCATGAGTGAGTCCTACTATAAAGTACGAGACCACTGTGATCTGTCTGTCTGTACATGTACGTCACTCCTCAATGATAATCAATTTAATAATTACAGTACAACTGGTCACTATAGACATGTGCATATGATAAAGAAATGAAAGATTATGCTATAAGTAGTTTTTAAGAAAGAGCTCATGAAGCTTGCCTTTGTTGTCATTTTTGTTAGTGTGATTGACAATGGAGGAGAAAGGAGGAGGAGAGAGAAATCATTTTTATTAACCAGATATATTATTTTATCATTATTCTAATTACATGTATATAGACTAATATACCAGACAGTGTCACTGATAGAGATTCTCATTCTCTCTCAGTTTGGAATGAGACACAGACCACTCACTGGATAATTGAGTTTGGAGGAGAGAGAGATTATTCATCAATCAGTGATACAAGATTTATTGAAATCAGTGAGTACATGTATACATTAGTAGATACAATGTGTATTGACTATGTATTAATAATAATATTACAATAAAGAATGATTGAGGTGTGTAGCTTTATGTACGATTGTACACGCCTACTAAAATTAATTTACTGTATAGCAT
>NW_003547698.1:0-1944 GCF_000090795.2 Amphimedon queenslandica | reverse complement strand
AATTGCGTTATTCATCAATCTGATGATGATTCTATCATATTTCCTGTCAATGCAGTTGCTGCATCAGAAGAAAGAGCAAAATACAGTGAAAAGATTTGCAAGGCAATATGGTATCGTGGCTCTGACGCTTCACTCAAAATTAAAATACCAATTCGATGGTTTGTTTTTGAGCTGTCTTTGCCCGATAAGCAGAGTATTGTATCAGTTAAGGAAGCTTTATCTATTGGAGAAAGATACGGGATGAATGAGGAAGATACTAAACAAGCTTTGAGATATTTCCATGATGTGAGTCTCATGTTGTATTATCCAAAAGTTATAAATGTTTTCTTTATTGATTCTAAGCCAATCCTTGAGATTCTCTCACAATTATTAGCTCTCACATACGTTACTAAAATTGATGCCATAGCATTAATTACTGACGAACCTCTTCCTCTAAAAATCACAAATAATCTCAAGGAAGGATTCTTCAATGAAGATATTTTTGAGTGTTTAAAGTCAAAGTCTGTCGTATTTTCCCTGCCAGAGTTCCAGTTGTGTGACCTAATCAGACTCCTTCTTCATCTTAACATCATCACAAAACTAGAAGATGAACCAAAGGGACACTACTTCATTCCTTATGCTCTTCCTTCATACAATGACCTAGTTTCAATTAAGGAGGCTAACGCTAAGCCACTTCTCATAGTCTGGAGAGAAGAGAAGAATAAAGAGATCCTACCAGTTCCTACAGGATTGTTCCCTTTAACCATCGTACACCTACTCAACCTGAAAGAATATGTTACTGAAATCCCTCCTTCAACGCCAGAGTATTACAAATTTCGAGATGCCATGTCCCTCAAGGTAGTCTTCAAAGGGAAGGAGGACACACTTCACCTCATCAATTGTTATACTCATATTGAAGTGTACTTCACTGGTCCTACCCAGCACTGTCCATTAGTACGTAAGCTACTCACAAAAGCTATTGATAATAGCAGTGATGCCATGCACCTCAAGCATAATTACGTCAATGCATTTGCTTGCCCTTCAAAGAGGAGTAGCTGCTACTGTATTGTTAGACCCAGGGAAGATGGTAATATTGTCAATTGTACAATTTGTCCAGTGTCAGCTACTATCAGTAGTGATCATTGGTACTGGTTTGAATCAGGTATGTGTATACTAATAATTATTATTTATAATTTATCACTTGTGTATAGGACCTGTTGAGAATGACAATGGAACACAAATGAAACATAATAATAATCAGTCACCAGATGAAAGTAAGAAACTATTGTTATTATTATTATTATTATTATTATTATTATTATTATACTTTTACACAGGCCTCCTATTAGTCAAGAAGCCAGGAACAGATGATCTCATGAAGTTGTTCATTGATTCTGCTGCCCATTATATGATAATTGGCATTGGATTGTCTGTCAATGTGACTGACCTCACTCCTCTTCCTCATCTAACCATACTCAATCTCATTCAAGTGTTCCAGAGGTGGAGTGACTCCAATAATGACGTCACTTGGGCTAAGATTCTAAAAGTCTGTCAAGATTTCCCTAATCAGCTTGGAAAAGCAGAAGCTAAGATCAACAAGTTCCTTTTGTCACCTGAAGCTCGTGATAAGTATTAAAAATGATTTATTTTTATGCATTTTGCCTTAATCATGCACATTGACTATTACATTGATTATTGTTACTATTATTATTATTATTAATCTGATGTGGACAGATACCTTAGAAAATATAAATAACAATACATTGCCATTGACTTTTGATTGAATGCATGCATACATAATACTTTGATGCACTATACATGACATGCATACAGTATACTTATTGCTACTGTTGCTGCTACTCTTGGTATTAGTATTGTCTTGGTATTATTATTATTGCATTGTAGTTGTTGCTTTATTGTTCTGTTTTTGTATTCTTGTACTTTTTTTGTATGTACTGGTAAAAA
>NW_003547697.1:12398-14823 GCF_000090795.2 Amphimedon queenslandica | reverse complement strand
TTAAGAAGTGAAAAGATGGTCATGATCATCCACACTCCAGCTGCAACATGAAAACTGAGTGAGTTATTCCACCGTACCTGGTCCTGATGGACTGAAACTAACTCTGATGATAGACATTAGTCATAGGACTCAGGTGAATACACTTCTGTCTTCATAGCACTGGAGGGGCAAGCGCCTTGGCTCCTGAAAGCGAAATTTACCAAAACGGGAATTGGCAAAGGATGAGAATGAGGCCTATAAAAAACTGCTTTAAAAGCCAACACAACAACCAAAGAGCTTACAGGAGAAATAAATAGAGTCTGATGAAACAAAAAGAGAGCTCAAAGTAGCTCCTACAGTAAGGATGACTTGATGAAAAGAGGAAAATGTTCAGCCTGCCTGTTCACCACAAAATCCGCCATTTTCATCCAGTTGGGAGGTGCGCGTTAATTAGACCGTTCGTTGCATAAGGTCCATTGAATAATTAAACCTTACAGTATGTGTTTTGTTTTTTGAGATAATGTACTGTACATGCATGTTTTGTGTTGTAATGTAAAATATTAAGTAAATTTTAACATGTGCAGTAATAACAGATACTTTACAAGCCAGAAAAACTTCATACTTTACTGCACTGATGACTGATTGCCGCTACTTTTGCTGTTGCTACTTTTAGTGCTTTTGTTGTAGGAAAAATTTGACTATTGAATCTTACATGCACATTTTTCAGTAATTTTTAATAGTAATCACAAGCAGAGGAAACCAGTTAGTCTTGCTAGCCCCAACCAGTATGAAATTAATGTGGCTACAACCTTCTGCATAAGCATAGATATTATAGATATAGGCATAAGAGGCATGGCAAGATTAGTATGGATTGGAACCATAGATATACTCTAATATACTGTAATATCTATGATTAGAGCATATTGGAATGAAAATTTGAAATGAGTAACATGTAAACACAGACACTTCTGTTCCTAGCGTGGTGCAGTGTGAATTGATAGAACAGTTTACACAACTTAAAAAAACTGTGGCCATTGGCCAGAATGTCAGGAAGGGAGAGGCTAGACTAAGTAAACGGTAAACAGCAAAATGGCTCGTGTAAGAGAAATCTTCCTCCTTCTTCTTCTCACCCAGTCAATTTACAGAATGGCAGCAACTGTTTTCCCTGAGCAAAAAACCTCATCCTATGTCAGCCAAAAGAAGATGACTTTGGCTATATCTGTCATGGAGTCACAAGATATTCTGATATATCTTGTGTCAGCATTTGGATATCAGAAACAGTCATCACAGCCTTACTCATTTGGGATGTCATCAAGAAAGGATTTGTCAAGTTAGTTTTCTGGGGCTCTTCTAAGATCACTTTGTTACCAAGCATATTATATGAGATATGGCTGTTTGATTACATTTATAACACTTATGCTATACATTTTGATTGGATTTTCAAGGTCATAATAATTCCACCTGTGCTCCTTTTTTTCATCTATTTGATTGTTCAAAGATTCATCGCATACGATGTACTACCAAACAATGGACAAAGAATGACAGACTTTGTCTATTACCTTCTCACAAGTTTGGTCTTCAATAGCATTATGATGTTCCAGGTTCTATGCACGCTCATCACCATTTCTTTATCCACTGGAATATCGAAAGAAGAGGAGTCGGTTTATATAAATATTGTGCTTTTCGGACTTTATGAAATGGTGTACCGTTTGGGTCTCATTAAGCAGCAGTTTAAATTACTAAGAAATCATTTCAAGCAGCGCACCTACAGAAGAAGACGAAGGGAATCTCGTCGCGCTAATCCCGATGGAGAACTTGTAACTGGACTGGCTTAAGACAGAAAAGATAGTCCATACTTCACCGCACCAATTGCTGTACTTTAAACTTTACATACATGTGTTTTGTTTCTTGTTTGTTTACCTTTCATTGATATCATGTATAATACAGTGTATGTCTTGTCTGTCTTGCTTTGGCAAGTTCATGTACATGTACATGTATATTAAGACACTTTTCTAGTGATCTGTCTATCACTGGGATCCCCATTAAGTGTATTAAAATAAAAATTTTATTTTATTTACTTTCATCTTCTTGTCCATTGCAAAGCGAATATACCATATCTCACAGTTAGGAACCTCAAACCTAATAATGACGACATTTTAATAATTCTGTTTGATGCTAATGATATGAATGAGGCTAGCTTCCAAACCACTAGATGGAAGCCATTCAACTATAAATACTACAAGTGTGTACATTTGCTTGAGCCTCATTAGCCACTTGTCATGACAATTATTCTGTTTAAAACAGATAAATACCTCCCATGATCCCATCAGATGTTTATCCATTATAAAAAACCCTTTCCCACTCTCGTCTCTCTTCCCCTTTCTTTGTCTCTCTCTCTCTCTCTCTCTCTCTCTCTCTCTCTCTCTCTCTCTCTCTCCCTCCCTCC
>NW_003547697.1:9267-11452 GCF_000090795.2 Amphimedon queenslandica | reverse complement strand
ATTTACACATACATGTACATGCACTTGCATTACTGCACATACCGGTATATGTACATATACATTTACATGTATACTAACAATAATATAAAGCCCAACATACACTGAGCAACTTTGTTGCTGGCAACTTGTGGTCAGACCTTTGATGTGGTTGTGCAGAAAGCAGAGAGACTCTCAACTTCTGGCAACAAGTTGCCTCACCACATCAAAGGTACTGGCAACAAAGTTGCTCAGTGTATGTTGGGCTTAAGGTATGTACTGTACATGTGCATGTACATACCTTATATGTCACAGTACTATATTTCTTACACATATTACTGTACATGCATTATGAACATGTATATTAACAATAATTAAATTACTAGTACTACATGTGTACATGTACATGTACCTACAAAATCTTAGATTAATGAATTTCGTAAAAGTAATTAAAAATTAATTTTTCAAAAAATCCATTTCCTCTCTCTCTTACTCTTTTGATCCTTTAACATGTTCATATGATTGCCTAATGACGTCAGTGTATTCATCAGTTTGGAGGTCCCACATCTTCAGTGCATGATCCATACCAGCTGATAATATACAAGTGCCTTCGAAATTAAAATCCTAAAAATGAAGAAAACAATTGTAACGACGCTGGGGGCTATTGCTTAATATTTTCCCTATCGTAATAGGGTGAAGACAAGTTAACAGAGATTCAGCTTAAAAGAAGACTCTCTTACTAAAGAGTAATACAAGAACACTTCAAAAGAACACGAGCAATGGTGCAGAAACCACGCCCTTCAATTAATAATAATAATAATCAAATGATAATGAATAAATGGGGTATTACACAATTATCATTATTATCATTATAAAGTTCTTTTCCACAGGAATAAAGCATACTATAGCCACACTCTCTATAGCGTACACCTCCATTTAACGGACAGCACCTAGTGTACCAATTACATTCCTTACTGTATAAAATAACCTCCACATAAAGGACACCTCTGTATAACAAAGCAATTTTCTTGTATGAAAGTGTCCATTATATAGAGGCTAGTCTGTACATATTCATGTACATGTACATGTACATGAATAAAATCTTTTCCCTTTAACATTATGTGTATGTATCATATTCACATGCATATTGATGTACATATATATACCTTTACTAGCTGATAGTAGGAGGTTATTGTCTTTTGGATGAATCTGTAACTCATTCACAGCATTACCATGACCAGTAAACGTCTAAACAACAACAAACAAATAATATAAACAAACAACAAACAAATTATACTTACAATAATGCAGGGGCGTATCTAGGAATTGGGGAAGGAGGTGCTAAGGGCGTGCAAAGCGCGCCGCGATTTTGGTCACACCCACTTTTACGGCGGTAAAACGGCCTTTTCCTGCATTTTCGTCAATTACGGGTGGGGCCAAGATCATTTCAAGCATACTGCTATAGAGCTGTTGCACGGAAGTAATCAACGGGAGGGTGTGGCTAAAATTGAGCTAAATTGTCCACCATTTTGGGTGGCAAGAAGGCCAAGAATGAATGGGGGAATGGAGAAAAAAATTTAAATAAATTCTGCAGTTGACATTCCAGGCTAATGCAAGGTAGGAGATGAAGATATTGAGTAAATATAATTTTTTTAGTGTGGATCCACATATATAGCACTTGGTATTGTCTTTCTGTATTTCTCTTCTCTTTAAAAGTGCTTCTCTATTCAGGCAGTAAGGAATGGGAGCATCATCATTGCCTGGTCTTAGGATTTTAGGTACACCATGATAGGCTAATCTGCTCTCCTTTGACATTATTATGATATCCCCACTCCTTATCATGAGGGCTAATGGTGGGATGGACTTAGTGTGACCACCAATCAGGAAAATAGCTGACTGACCAAAACTATAAAAATGTGATGATAATAATAATAGAATAACAATATTGTACAAATGCATTTTAATGTGAATAAATCTGATAATCTCTACTGGATGTATTGCACTAATATTGGGGTGAAATCATTTTAATTTCTGAGTACTCTCTGTACTGTTGATGTGACATCATATTACATCAAGTGGTCTTAAACTAAAAATCATATTTATTATAATTACACTTTGCTGCATGTGCAAAAACACTTATTTGGTATTCAAATCTGAATTTGTGGATGCAAATCACATGATGCACTTGCATCTGCATATACAGTACATG
>NW_003547697.1:2891-8186 GCF_000090795.2 Amphimedon queenslandica | reverse complement strand
TTTATACAATTACAGTGTTCAGCAGCTAATTATCTATTCTAGTGATGTTTGATACCTGAAAAAATGAATTCGGTTCGATTCCGAGTACTTTTTCTCAGAGTATCGATGGTATCGAGTACGATTCCGAGTACCAGATAAGGTCAAAGTCTAGAGGTGCTTCCAGCCAGTTACTGCTGCTAGAATTGACCATGAACACTAAAAACAGGCTTCATTGTTCACTTCCACATTTTTCACCATCTCAAAGACTCAAACAACAATCAAGAAAGACTGAGAAAGTTCAGAGAGCAGCTGGAGAAGGATTATATATTATTCTTAATGTTCATTTTTTAAAATAAAAAAATATTTACATTTTAATTTTAAAATTAACTAGTAGTTTATTAACTATTATTGTAGTTAAGTGGGTGTGGCTGTACTCGGAATCGAATCTTTCGATACTGGAATTGCTTTCGATACCGTTTTGATCCTGGGTAGTATCGAAGTATCGAGTACTTTGGTATCGGTATCGAACATCACTAATCTATTCTTTAGCAGCTTTAGCGGGAGCCATCCAGTTCTCCATCCGCTATCTTCTTGTATGGACCACTACCTTCGAGCTCTTTGCTACAAATCCTTGCCGCTCCACTTGCTGGTGATAATTAACCACGCCCAAGTTAATAAATGGGTGGGGAGTCCCAACAATGGGCCAAGATACGGCGAGGCAGAGTGAGGAGAGTAGCTCTGGTTAAAACAGCTCCAAAGAGACCCAAGATTAGTAAAAACAAGAAGAACAACAACCCAAGAACACTGCAACAGAGTCCTTTGCTCTTAATATCGCGGCCTTTTCAATTAAAATTGCATCTGGTAACCATGGTAATTGCTGAGCGCGGGAAAAAATTGCGAAAATAAGCAGCCACGAATATATCCCGACCTACGGTATACAGTATGTACATGTAGATACATAATATATATGTACATTATTATGTACATATACATACATGTATATGTACATAATATAGATGTGTGTATGACTAATAACAGTCACAACCCATAATTATTATTAAAAAACACAATGATAAATCGTCACACACAATACTATGTTTCCACTTAACCAGTCAGTATAATGCTCTTTTGGACGTTAGCTTTATCAGAGCTTCAGCTGTAATACATATAAGGCAATTCACTAATTCACCTCATTAAGTAAGCTAATCATTATTATTTTGATTACTTGAGAGCAATAGCCATGGGCACCGATCAGTTAATTGTTAGCAACTTAGCATCATCAAAATCAGTCCTTAATCTAAAAATAGTGTTATAGTAACAAGAACTATGATGATACATTCAGTGACAAAATAACAATTGACTCTGATAAAGCTAATGTCCAAGAGAGCATTATACTGACTGTTCAAGTAGAAACATAGTATTGTGTGTGACGTCACTGAGTTTTTTAAACAATAATTTGTTATTATTGATTATAATTTTTAACTTTCAAAGTGACCAGTAACTATCCACAAATGCTCTTAGCTGTAAAATATAAGATAAGTATGTACACACATATGTATGAACATGTATTTTATGTATGTACATATATGTACATTGTTATATTATAACGATGTACATGTGCTAGCAATTATTTTACAATTAAAATGACATAAAATACATCCAATCGTAGTACAACACTTGATCAATTTCTTATTGACATCGGATACTCATATAACATGTCAGAATTATTGTCCAATCATTCACTCACTTGCCAATTGGCCATATTTGTCCTGATCCTGTTCTGCTGATGTGTGAGTCTAAGTTAGTGACATTGGGTAGTAATGGATACTGTAATAGACACTTTTGCATCCAATAGTGCTGCCCTCCACACAGGAATGGATTAGTAATGAATATCAGTCCTGCATGTAAAAGAATGAAGTTCAGTAATACGTGTTTGTCTAGTAATGTTTATTTATAGTTGCTTAAGTGGATTTCTAAGAAAAGAGGTACACGCAAGTATAACCTGTGTGTACTTAAGAATGTCTGCAGTGTCTTAATCTAGGCTATGCTGAATTTGCATACTGTAAGCAAATTGAGGGCTGTATATAATCACTGGACTGGAAAGGTGGAATGGAATAGTGGAATGATTTTTGATTAATTTGATACAGTATTTGTACCAAAGAATTAAAAAACCACAACAGAAAAAAAACTAGGGGACTCCTAACATAAGCAGGGGACTCCTAACATAAGTAGGGGACTCCTAACATAAGTAGGGGACTCTTAACATGACTAGGGGACACTCTAAATAAAAAAAACTAAACCCTAAACCCAACCTTGGGGACTCCTAAGCTAACTAGGGGACTCCTAACATAAGTAGGGGACTCTTAACATGACTAGGGGACGCTCTAAATTAAAAAAAACTAAACCCTAAACCCAACCTTGGGGACTCCTAAGCTAACTAGGGGACTCCTAAGCTAACTAGGGGACTCCTAACATAAGTAGGGGACTCCTAAGCTAACTAGGGGACTTCTAACAAAAATAGAATTACAAAAATTATGTCTACTGCCCACAAACATATTTGCAGTAGCTATTCCACTATTCCATTCCACTATTCCATTCCACCTTTCCAGTCCAGTGATTGTACACAGCCCAAATTGAGTGTGTCTGTACTTTTGTATGTGTATGTCTATACATTAAGTGTCCACATTAATACATTGTATGTACATGTATTGTATGTGTCCCCTCTAAGAATGAGGTACACTAAGTTTGTCATGTAGTAATGTTTGTTTATAGTTACTATAACGTAGTACATTTCTAAGAAAAAGAGGTAGCTACATGCAGGTACATGTATAACCTGTGTCTACATCTAGGCTATGCTGATTTTAGTGTGTCTGTATACTTTTGTATGTGTATGGTCTATACATTTGTATGTGTCCACATTAATTTGCTTGTCTATCCTAAACAAAGTGTCCCTGACTCCCTGTCCCAGTTTCATATGCTTATTACAACGTTTATCAGTTGCTGTATGTCTATATACATACTGTGTCTATTTTTTAGATTATATGAAACTGGGACAAGGAGTCAGGGACACTTTGTTTAGGATATAGACAAGCAAATTTATGTGACACATGTATAAACAGACACATACAAAAGTACATACACACTCAATGTGCTTACGGTATGCAAATTCAGCATAATGTGTCTCATAATGTCTAACATGTCAAATACGTCATTTTTTAATAAATAAAGTGACTTAATCATAATGCCAAGAGTACTCACTGTACATGATTTCTAAGAAAAGAGGCACATACATGTAGGTATAACCTGTGTGTACTTAAAGAATATCTGCAATATCTTAATCTAGGCTATGCTGAATTTGCATACAGTAAGCACATTGAGTGTGTCTGTACTTTTGTATGTGTCCACATTAATTTGCTTGTTTACCCTAAACAAAGCTACAAAGTGTCTTTTTATAATATCTAATGTGTCTAACATTTGCTGTAATAATGGTTTGTAGTAGCACATTATCTGTCAACCACCATGCAGTGCACTGACTTTGATCTTAATTGTATAATGCCAAGGGTACTCTTCCCATACCATAATGTTATACAGTTAATCAATGGAACAACAACATCAGTACATCACAATGCCTACCAGGTATGGTTTTGAGACTGTAAACTTTCCATTCACTTGGTAATGTTAATCCCAACTCATTACACGATGATTGTACATCACTGATTGAAGCTCCTAATGGAGGAGGATCAACTACTGTCTGGATAGTAAGGATCTATGCTGATACAAGGGGCAATGGACATATAAAAACTTTAATAAAACTGATGTACACGTACCTCATTAAACCTTTCAGGTTGAGTGAAATCAATGATGTCTTTTATGTCATCCTCGCTTGGTCTATTGAATCTTTTAAACTCTTTTTTAAAGGCATCAACCTCGACCTCTTCATCCATAAAGCTTGTTGAGACCAAGGCACACCCATTCGTTTAAGATGGCTGATGAGAGTGAGGCTGATATTAGACAGGGTAATGGAACTAAAGTTTGGTTTAGATTTGAGTTCTTTCCTTAGAAATATCAAATATACCACTGGGCCAGCTTCAAGATCTTAGACAGAAAGTGGGGACAAAGAAGTAAGGAATGAACAATTAAAAATATGGTCCTGGCCTTCTCTCTCATCTTTCTCCTCTCCTTCTCTCTATTCCCTTTCTGTCTAGATTTGACAATACATTTCAAAAGCACTTAAGAGTACAGGACAATGATAATAAAGATTTTAAAAGGACAAGCAAGAATAGGTAAGATGTGTAAATATTTAGTATCGCCAGCCAGACCAATGCATAATGTGTACAACTTGTTTATCATTCAAGCCAATTATGGCCGCTTGTGCACAATTTTTGAAATGGTGCCAACTGGCAAGCAAATTTATGTAGTTCTTGTGAAAGCTGGAGGATGTGTGCTGCAAATTTTTATAAGCAATGTTTTTTTTCACTCTCAGGCCCTGAGAAATGTCATCAAAGAAGCGTGTTAGTAGATTTAAACAAGTTATACAAGTCCCTAAAAAGGTGGATATTTTACAAGATTATAGTAGACTATTTGCTCTCTCTCTCTCTCCCTCTCTCTTTCCCTTCCTCTACTATTATTTTACTCTCCTCTTTTGTACTCTCTGTTCCTATATTGTTCTCTCTTTCTCCTTCCCCTTTCTATCCTCTCCCTTTCCCTTCCCTTTGTGCATGCATAGGAGAAGAGAATGGATCCTCGTTTTGATGAAAGGTGTGGACACTTGAATCTTGACTTGTTCTCAAAGAGTTTCTCTTTCCTTGAAGATGTGAAGAAACAAGAGAGAGCTCAAATGGAGACTGAGGCTAGGAAGACTAAAGACCCACTGAAGAAAAAGAAACTGGAGACATTTCTTCAAAAAATGGTAAGTATATCCATGTATATAGTGTACGATGGGTTTATTGTACCTTTGGATGGGGTTATTGTACCTGTTTGTATAACAATGTTATTTTGAGGAAGTAGTTTATCAATGCAAATCAGATTACATGGCTCTCATTAGCCTAGTGCCTGCAGTACTATGTACATACATTACAGAGCCTGAAATTACAGTCGGACATCAGACATTTTCCGACCATTTTGCTTAATTGTCCAACCAACTACTATGTTGTTCTACCATTTTGTCTAAACATTACTAAACAACACAGAATTTTTATTAGTATTACTACTAAATCAATGGCTATTTTGTAAGCTTCTTTACATTACACAAAAATTTTGAATTAAACACTCACTAACAAGCACACACATTGACAGATAAATGACCCCTAATATGTG
>NW_003547697.1:0-1780 GCF_000090795.2 Amphimedon queenslandica | reverse complement strand
CTATTGTATATTATAGTTTAAAGCACAAGTGTCTTGTTTTGCTGAATATGTTGGGAGTACAGACTGCTGTACACAGACACACATACTTAATCCACTATGAATATTGGGAATGTACACACACTACACAGTACACACACTCTCATTATGTTTAGCACCAACTAGGTATAACCCAAATCTCTCATTTCTGGCTGGTTCCCGATAGTTACAGCAGGCAGAGTGGGGCTGGGGCCCGTTTGAAACCCCACCTCCAGTTCTCAAGGCTGGACTGCCTTGCTTATGAGTTGCCATAAGAGACATGATAATTATAGCTGTTCTCTCTCTCTCTCTCACTGTAGCATTACAACGTAAAGTATTATTGGTTAAGAGATATAAGGAGCTGAAGGAGTCAGGACAATTAGAAAGAGTGTTGAGAAAAACATGTCCAGAAATTGCAATGGGACTTCCGGTCGCGTTAATTTAATAATATTCATTGGAATTACCATAGCAACGGCAGTTCAGCAATGGTGGATTGATAGGAAGCTTCACTACAAAGCTTGCTAACGTCTTTCTGGTACATGGATGGGACTTCACTAGATACTTGAGGCTTCTAGAATGCTACTTAATGCAATTGGTTATGGTAGTTTTCTCATATTCTTTTGTTAAAGTGGCAAGCGTGGTGAAAGAACAGGCCGGCTCTTCTCAACAAACGGCCGTCTTACTTCAAAAAGGTCTAGAGACACTATTTGCTTGTATATATAAGATGTTAAGCACTCTTTCTTTCACTTTATTATTCCTAAGAGAAGAGGAAAGCACTTGTGACTTGTTGACTCTTGCTGCTGTACCCGTCATCATTGAAATGGCTAAAATTACTTCACCTTCAGGAGACAAATGTTCCAAACAAAGTTTTGAATTTCTTTATCTTTTTTGCATCATTGGGTAGTAAGAATTTTGTACTTTCACAAAATAAGTGAGCAAATTGTCAAAAATTGTTTGAAATTTAGATATAACCATTCAAAAAGTAAAAAAATTATCATACATACATAAAGGAATGACAAGATGGCGGCACTGACTGCCTCATCTTCAATTGGTAAATGTTCCACACAAAGTTACTCCAAATGCTGTAATATTTAGCAGGAACACAGGTAGATGGATGAAGAACAGCTACTGAAGTGCGCAAATTGATGATTCTTATTGTAAAGAAAGATATAGCCTAGTAAATGGAAATGTCCATTCCTGCCCTGTATAAAGTTAATCAGTGGTATACGGAGATAATTGCTCAGTATACTACTCCGTGTCCACTCATTTCTGGACATGCCAACTTTCTGACCTTCATTTATCATAAAATGACTCCACAGGATGCAAAAAGTTCCTATGTAGCTATTAGAAACAATACCTGTCCAACGGAGCACTCACAGGATTATATTTTACATTTTAATGATGAATTTTAAAATCCGCCATAAGGTACCTTTTGTCAATTATGGTCACATATGAAGATTGAGGTTGATTTTTCAAGATGGCGGCCGTTTTTATGATTTTCAAACACTCATAACTCTTTTATCTTACGTTTTACAGCCTTATAAATGGCTTAGATGAGCTCTCCTTCACTGAGCAATTCACCTGGTACCTTTAAAGTGAACTGTACTGTAGCGGAAGCATTTCTGGAGAATAAGCCCAAATTCAAATTTCTGCAAAATTCTTCAGACTTTTTCTTCTTTCTTTCATCTTCTTCTATCTCCCCTCTAATCTTTTAAGCCAGTGAAGTGCTCGAGTTGGCTTTTACATCATTCCTCTGGGCTTGGGT
>NW_003547696.1:12464-14834 GCF_000090795.2 Amphimedon queenslandica | reverse complement strand
TAGTCTATAATAAAATTGATGATATTAAATACTGACCAGTAGTTGGACGAGGAGGTAGTGAACCAAACTCTAGACATGATACATGAAATACCAATGATAAAAGAAACAGCAAGGACATTACAACTAATAAGCAAAAATAGTAGCCTGTGTGGTTACTAGTAACGCGTTAGCGTAATTAGTGACGCGGAGATAGTAACCATAGCGTTATTAATATAATCAGCTAAATTATCCAGCCATAATGCTTACTATGCTTACCAGACTTCTCAGAGGACCTTTTCTTTACCAGAGGATTCCATAGGTACCACTAGCGTGGCTTCAAACCTGGTCAAAGATTGGTAAATCGGCCGTCTTGATCAGTAAACAGGGATTTTTCATCGAACAGATATCATACTTCGCTGCAGAATATTATAGAGACTTGTTCACTCAATATCTTCATCTTCTACCTTGCATTGTCAACTGCAGAATTTATTCAGATTTTTTACTGCATTCTTCCCATTCCACCAACCATGTACTTGCCACCCAACATGGCGGACAATTTAGCTCAATTTTAGCCACACCCTCCCGTTGTGTACTTCCGAAAAATCAATTCAACTAGCTATGCTTGGTGGAGGTTCCAGGGTTTCATAACTATTCACCACAATAGCAATGCACACCAACAGAAGAAAAATATTACAATTATTATTTTAAAATCAATTAACACAAACAAGAACATAAAAATTAAAAAAAAGATGAAGCATAGGATTCTAGAGCAAATTTGTAAAAAATTAATGGAAACAAGGGCAAGCAGGATTCCGAACAAATAACAAAGATATGAAATAAAAATCCTGCTCTCATGATGCAAATTCTACTCTACCATTGCAAGGTGACCTATAATTTCTTACATTAGTAGAATTTGTGTCATGAGACTAGTAGGATTTTAATTTTGCATCTTTGTTGGTCATTTGGAATCCTACCTACCCTTGTTTCCACTACTTTTTTACAAATTTGCTCTAGAATCCTACTTAATCTTGTTTTTTAATTTTTTATGCTTACTCATACATTAATATTGTGCTAAGTGATCATTTACCAGTGACATGAACTGTTAGTTGAATGTGCACACAAACAGTTTGTAATGCTGGTAGTTGTGTATGAATTTGTGTGTCAATTAGTTCTGGTGCGTATGTGTGCTCATTTCAGTTCTAGTGTATGTATGTAGATCTATAATGCATATGACAGTTTTAATGTGCATAAATCTTGTGCTGCTGCTACTATGAAATGATTTAACAATAATCAAAGGACACTAATGAGTTTCATGATGCTATACTAGCCAATGTTAATTTGTGTATGCATTATGAGAACTATTGATACTCAAGAACTTAACAAAAATTTTAAAACTGCATCAACACTATTAATTATTATTTAAATCACACTTGGTCCAAATTTATAAATCAATTAAAGCACTTTAAGACATATTTTCGTACTCATCAACATCTTGCTCTTCATTTGTCTCTCCTTGAGTGGGACTAGAAGCTAATGATGGATGATAATAAAAACACATAATGTGAGTGTGAACATAAAAATTAGGATTACTTTGAGCAGTAATAGGACTGGTAGCATATGCAGGACAGTTAGCTATTGGTATGTTATCAACAACACTGTCTCCTACAATTGGAGTATCCTCTTCCTTTTGCTGCACTATTTTATCATCTATTGGTTCATATAAATATTCATCAATCCTCTCATACATTCCTTCATTATTTCTATCAAAAATGTCATATACAAACTTTTAGTTAAGTAGATGATTCTTACTGTGTTACAGAAGTATTAGCGATTGCTACTAAACCATATCCTGCATTAGGTGCTACACTGAGTTCATTGGCTTTACTATAATGACATAGATACATAAATTGTAAGCATTACATTTTTTACTTTATGTCAAACTTTTTGGACTTTTTTCTATACCATACTACAATAACAATACACACAAGTAACACCACTAAAAAGAAAATCATTATTAACAACGTTGGAACTATTACTGCTGCTATAGGAACACTATCATCATCAGTGCTACTGATATTTGTAGGTGGCACTAGTAAAAATAAAGCATGGATAAATTGTACAAGTAGCTATAGAACTAACTTGTTAGGGAAGTGTGAATTGCTGGTCCTTCAATTAGTCCTACATCACTCAATAGCAATACACTAATACTCACAGTATAAGCTAACTGTGGTTCAGTATCAGTTATATTAACTGATGTGGTATCATAAGCTACTGATATAGTTCTTGTATTAGTTTGTCTTAATGTACTGCTAGTGCTACCATCATCAGGAGTTAATCTGATACTGTATACAAAGAATCCTTTAGCTTCTTCTAGTGTCACTGGATCCCATG
>NW_003547696.1:4777-10880 GCF_000090795.2 Amphimedon queenslandica | reverse complement strand
CTGTACACTGTATTTATAGAACTTGTATAATTATTATAGGCACTTACATCTTATAGCCACAATACTTTCCTCACTAGTAGCAATATCAGTTGAATCAGGTATAGTAATACTAGCAGTACATCTATAAGTACCAGAATCAGAAGCAGTACTGGTAGTAAAACTCAATGTATTAGTAACAGTGGTAATCATATTCTCTCCAGTAGTAGTCACAGTACCAGTTTCTATTGTACCATTATGTGTCCATGCTATTACCAGGTTTGGTATTACTATGGTTGGTTTAGTCGCTGTACAGGTAAGAGTAAAGTTATCATATGGGTCTGAATCAGGACATGATGTCTCCAGACCCAGAAATGAATTGGGAGAAGTAGAAAATTCTCCAATCACTGGATCTAACAAATAGGAAAATTCAATTGACTTTATCACAAATTAAAATAGATATATACTGATCTGGTGCAACTGGCATACAGCCAGTTAATGCTGTAAAGAAAAATTTACAAAATGTTCATTATTTGCACATTAAGCTTTTGGCTTTGACAGTTACTGTACTGGGGGCTGTGCATGAATTCACCCCAAACTTAAATTAGCACTTTTGGTACATCTGAAAACCCACAAAATTTAATTTTCTGCAAAAATTTCCAGCTGTTTATATAATATGAAAAATGTTTATACCAGATTGGAATTAGCTTTATAAATTTGGGCTTTGATTTGTATAAATGATACATCAGAATAATGATAACTTGTAATACTAACATACATTATGCATGCATGTACTTACCAGTAACCGTTAAGTTAACATTCATATAATTAGTGTCGGAAGTCGTAACATATTTATAAGCTGGAGCTGGTACTATAGTAACAATACATGTATATGTTCCTGAATCCTCAGTACTGCTCAATGTAGTGAAATTAACAATTGATCTATACTCATTGAAACCTGATCTCATCATAACAGAGCTGATATTAACACGATCTGTATCAGCAAGCACCATTGAATTAGGATCAGTAGCAAAATCCCCACTACTCATGATTGGTTGATCAGTCATGTTCCAGGTTACATTAACAATGAATGGTGTATCAATGTTAGGATCAACACTGATATCACATATTAGTATCAGGTTACTGCCAGCAAAGAAATAATTCTTTTTTGATCGACTCACACCAACAGATGGAATAGGAACTGAGAAATAAATTAAAAACAATTATTGAAAGGAATAAGTACACAATATAATTAAATGAATGAAAAAAGGAACTGGTACATAATACAATAACAAAAAGTACACACAAAAATTAAACAAATGGTAAATTTTAAATTAAAAAAATTAATTATTATAGTGGTATAATAGCTTTAAAAACTCCTACATGTACAATTTAGACTAACCATACACTGTAATAATATTTGCTTTAATAGATAACACTTTCAATGAAAAAATAACAATATCATACACATAAGTACATACTTTATAATACTGCATCTTTGATAAAATACTAGTCACTATTGTCATAATAAGCTTACTTTCTAAGGGCAAGTTTGATGTGTCATTATTCCTTGCTACCATGGATATCTGACTAACATTAATGGAGGCTTCACAAGTATACAGACCAGCATCGGAAGTATTGAGAGAAGAGAAGTTCAAATAAAGAGAACTCATTACATTAGATACAGTCATAAAAACTGGAGGTACACTAATAGCATTGTTAGCTGATCTCTTAGTCCATGTTATCACTGGTGAGACTATGAGTCTATCAACAACTGTCACTGTACAATTTAACATGTATTCTTCACCAGGTTCAGCAATACCCATAGATATTATCTCTACTACTGGCACTGGAGTAGCTGAGAAAAGGAAAAGCATAAAGTAACAACTAACAAACACTATAAGGTGACATTTTACATAAAGCTTTCAGCATAGACACTCTAGTATCTATGATTTCAGACTACATAGTGCAAGACCTCAAATTCACAATCATTCAAAGACACAGCCCAATATAATAGCAGGTACAATTACAGACACAGGTACAATGGTACAATAGTCTCGCCACGGGCGTGGCGAGACTAAATGGTACAACTACACAAGAGCATATGATACATTAGTATATACAGCATAGATTACACTTACCAACAACTGTAATGGAAATATTAGCACTAGCTGATGTATTCCTGAGATACATGTAACTATTAGGAGCAGTCACTTCAACATTACAACTATACATTCCAGTGTCATTAGCATTATCCAATGGATAGAACATTAATGTTGCATTATAATTTAATGCATCAATCATATTGAGACCCTCAGTAATAGTATCAGAACCAATAGGAACATTAGTATTATTGTGAGTCCATTGATTAGTGACAGTCACTGGTATAGTAACTAATGGATCTAACATTATGTCACATTTGATGAAGAATGGTGTCCCTGCATATAATGTATCATCCCGTTCTTTTGATATGGTAACAATCACTGGTGGAACTGTAAAAAATAAAAAATAAAGTATTTTGACAATAACTCAATTTTTATACTTTATTACTTCAGTAAAGTAGAGTAACTTACAGTCAACAGTTAAATTAAAGACATCACTAGCCTCTTGATAATCATAAGTAGCAGTGCTAGGATCATTGGTATCATTCGCACCAGTTACATTAAACTCAGCCATACATGTATACATTCCAGCATCTTCAAACCTCACTGGATCCAATATTAGAGTATAGTTAGTAACTGAACCAGTATCATCTGTTGTGATACTGTATGGTCTATTTAAGCTAGAGAGCATTTCCATATCTGTATCATTCATTTTAATGAAAGTAACCATTGGTGTTACTACTAATCTCTCAACTGTTGTTATGGTACATGTTATAGTTAGACTCTGACCAACTTCAACTGAACCAACTGATGAAAAATCTACTGTCATTGGAGGAAGACCTGGTAGAAGAAAAGAAAAGACAGGGCATACATAGGGATGAAGAGATTGTGAGACAAAGAGTAGAGAATTAGGAAAGAATGGACATGCAAAAAGAGAGAGGAAGAGTAGGTAATGGGGGAACAGTATTCGATGTAGTACATAATAAAACTTACTTTCAACAGTAACAGGGAGGGTAGTATCAGTAGGTTGACTTGATGCTATTAATGAGTTACCAGAATTGATGATCATTTGACAGGTATATGTTCCTCCATCATTATTAAGACCAGTATCGATAGGTTGAAACAATAGCATGCTTACAAGATTGTTACCAGTTGGAGGTATCACTTGACGTCTTGCTTCATTAGTTGGTATTACATTACTACTTGGATCAGTCCATACTACACTAGCAGTTACTGGTGTATTCACTATTGTAGTGTTTACTGTAGCTGTACAGGTTAGTAAGTAACTTGTACTCTCATATATTGGACCAGATAGAGGATCAGCAACTATTGATATACTGAGAGGAGATACTATAAAAAGAATAATTCCTTTAAATAGTAAAATAATAATTAATACTAACTTTGAACAGTTAAATCTCTGTTAGTACGATCTACAGTGCCAAATACTACAAATGTTGCTTGACAGTAATATTGTCTAGCATCAGTGGTCTTCACTGGATCAAGTGTAAGTACACTGGTGAATATATTCCCATTTCTAACAACAGGTACTAGTGTAGCATCATTGTTTTCACTAGTCACATCTTGAGATGCTTCTAAATCATAAGTCCATCTGACACTAGTAAGATTCTCAACAAAATTAGGAGGTGCCACTATAACACAAGACAAATTGAATACATCACCAGCAACAGGAACAGAAGGAATATTGATACTTATATCAACATGATCGATATCAAACCCTATTAAAAATAAATGACAAAATATGACTGTTAATGTATTCACTTACTTGCTACAGTTAATGTAACTCCACTGCCATTATCATTCCCTGCTAGTATAAAAGGAGTATTAGGAGTCACACTAACTGAGCAATTATAACTAGCACCATTATCAAGTTCATCTCTTAAACTATTAATACGTAACACACCAGTGTACTGATTATTAGTCATAACTGGAGGACTGATAGTAAAATCACTTCCATTGGTCAGTACAGTGTTATTTCTCCTCCAACTCATAGTAACACTAACACTAGTATCAATATATTGACTGATGTCAGCTATACACATAATATCAAGAAACTGTCCTTCTGCTAGTTCTCCATCTACTAAATGTCCAGTAGCATTATACTCAACAATAACTGAAGGAGTAGGTACTATAAAAACAGTAAATAAAAATATATAATGTATTCAACTATTTCAACATACATGTTAGTATGACTTGAGTAGATTCCATTCCATTAAATTCATAGTTTATATCAGGTTGAGTGATATTAACAATACATTGATAGTCTCCAGCATCAGATGATCTTATTGAATTAATCATAATCATTGCTGTAGTATCACCAGATCCAGTAGTACTAGTAATAAGTTCTCCATTTCTTACTATACTGCTAGTAACATTAATATTGTACAGGTCATCTAGCACATCAACTGTACAATCAAGAGTTAAACTCTCTCCCAGTGATCTACCAGTAGTATTAGTGAATGTGATATTAGGAACAGGAATGGCTAAAATAATAGTAAAATGAACATTTGTATTTTACACTACATGTACATTACCTTGTACAGTAGCAATATATTCATCAGAAGCACTGCTTGGTATTATTAATGGATTATTAGCACTATCTCTTGCTGTAGCAGTACATGTATAATTACCAGCATCAGAGAAATTGAGTGGTTGAAAGGTAAGAGCACCAGTAGTTCCAGTCTGAATTGCTATTACTCTGGAACTGTTCTCAAATGATAGTTGTACATCATCTTTGAAGACAATAAATGAGACATTAGGATTAGTAGGTAAAGGAGGAGTGAAAACAACAGAACAGCTAACAGTTCTAATAGTTCCACAAATAAAAGAAGAATTATTATCAGGAGATATGGATACTTGAGGTAATGGTACTGCAAAAGTAAATATAAATTATAAATGGTGAAACTAGTTAATTTTACTTACTTCTTATACTAACAGTTGTATTAGCAGATCCATTTCCATTAAACAGAACACCTCCTGTATCAACAGTAAGACTAGCTTGACAAGTATATACTCCAATGTCTGCATAGTTAAGGGAATTAAAAATTAAGTCATATCTTTGTACAGTATCAGAAATAGTCATTAAATTAAAACTTAATCCATTTCCTTCAGTTAATTGAATTCCACTGCTATTAAACCATGTTATATTGAGGTCTCCAGCTACAATTGTAACAGTACAGTTTAATGAATATGATTGATTAGCAAAGACGGGTTGACTTAAAAATATAGAGACAACAGGATTAGCTAACAAAAGAGAGCAGAAGAAATAGTCTAATAATACATGTTACTTACTTAATGTCAGGAGGTTGTACATAATGCTTGCTGTTTTAGTTGTTGGTACATCAGGAATACTAAGAGTAGCTACACAAGTATAATCATCTCTTTCATGAGTAGAAACATTAAGAGAACTGAATGATAATGTGGTCATAGACCCACTATTAGTAACAGTGACTCCTTCCAGTATATCATTAGTAAACACAGTACCATTAAGAAGCCATTGAACACTAACAGTAGCAATACTTGATACATTAGCTGGTGCAGTTCCAGTACACACTAACTGGAATGAATCCCCTGATACTGGAATACCAACATCATAAATTGAAACTGCTGGCGATGGTATAACTATGAGAAAAAATATATGTTGCTAGCAAATTACAACTCACTTTCAATTATAACATTGATATTATTTGATGTGGCAGTAGCTGGTGTAATCAGTTCAAATCCATTCACAGTACTAGCAGGTCCAACACTAGCAGTACAATAGTAATCAGTTCCATTATCTGATAGAGATGCAGTGAATGTTAAGCTACTTCCATTAGTAGTTGAGTTGATTATCCCAGTACCAATGCTATACTTAGCATCATTCATTGTAATGAGTCCATTAGGTCCAAACCAGTTAATGGTGACAATTTGATCAACATCTACAAGATTAAAAGTGACAAAACACAACAACTGAATGTCATTGCTCTCAAAAATACGTCCTGTTGCATTAACACTAGCTATGACCA
>NW_003547696.1:0-1473 GCF_000090795.2 Amphimedon queenslandica | reverse complement strand
CATACGAGTTACCTTATAAGGGAATATCAATTGGTGTTGTTGAATTTAAGCTACACAAACTCACTCACTGTGCATACATGTTAGGCCCGTAGCCAGGGGGGGTTTGGGGGGTTCGGACGAACCCCCTGTTGTAGCTGCAAAAAAGTTTTAGATTAGCTCCTGTCTTGAAGAACAGCACTGCAAAAGCAGGATTAGCATTTTGGCAACAGCGAGAAGCACAGATAGCCATTTTAGCTGAGTCAGCACATGGCTGAGATGCGTAAATTAAGACCACGCCTACAAACCACGCCCATTTTTCGTCAAAATTTTTTGCTGCGCGCTTCGCGCGCAGCAATTTCCGAACCCCCTATATTAAGTTCCTGGCTACGGCCCTGCATGTACATGTACATGTACATGTATGCATGCATGGCACTGTTGATGTAAAAAGTTTGAGCTGATTCCGGTCAAAATTAAATTTTTCATGAATTTTTAAAGTTTCTCAAAAATTGGCTCAAAATCCTGGCCAAATTTCCCCAAAAATGAAAAGGTGAAAATTCTCCACTTTTATTATATTTTCTGATGCATATACATGTATTTATGCAGCGTAGAAAGTTTGAGCTGATTCTAGTCAAAATTAATTTTTTTACGAATTTTTTAAGTTTCTCAAAAATTGGCTCAAAATCCCTGTACTATAGTACATGGTCTCAGGCCAAATTTCATCAAAAATGAAAAGGTGAAAATTCTTAATTTTTATTATATTTTTTGATGCATATACATGTACTTATGCTGCGTAGAAAGTTTGAGTTGATTCTGGTCAAAACTAATTTTTTTACCAATTTTTAAAGTTTCTCAAAAATTGGTTAAAAATCCCTGTACTATTAGTAACGCAGTAGCATTACTAAGTAGGATTCACCCCCCCCCCTCAAACAAAATGACTGCCACGACTTTTGTAGTCTTGTTATACCGGAAAAATGAGCTCCTATGCTTACCAAACTTTATAGAGGACCTTATCTTGACCAGAGGACTTCATTGGTACCACTAGCATGGCTCTAGACCTTGTCTAAGAGGAAAGTCAAAAATCGGCAAATTGGCAAAAAAATGCTCCAATGCAAGCCCTAGTTAAGGTGATCAAATTACATAATTTAGTTGTGATAAACCATTAGTAGAACTACATGTGTGTACACAGTATTTATAGTTGTGTGAATCTGTGTGGGTCAATCAGTGCAGTGGTATGTGTACTTCTTTTAGTGCCAGTGTATGTATGCATAATTATTACAGTGCTAATCAGCATCAGAAATGTGCTGTTGCTACTGCATGGAATGATGTACTAGCCAATGAATGAAGTGTAAGTGGTGGTGTTTACATGTACATGTACATGTATGTGTGTCCCAGTGCTCAGCTAGCTTGCTTATAATTAATGATGAAAGACTAACTGGTACTGTAATAGTAGTTGTTCTAATAAGGTGTTGCATAGTATAGGCATCAAATTTGGTG
>NW_003547695.1:12883-14841 GCF_000090795.2 Amphimedon queenslandica | reverse complement strand
ACAGAAGTGTCTGAATTGTAATTGAACCATCTTTAAAGAGTTCCAGCTCATCAGTGACAACAGAAGGAAAATGACCAAACTATGAATAGTCTGTGGCTGAACAATATTGTGAATGTGGTTCCAATTCAAACGAATAACTTGGAGCCAATTCCGACCAATAAGAGAAGGACCATCACCTTGAACAACTATCAATGGAAGAACAACTGACTGTGATTCGTACTCTACAGTGACGTTCAACGACCCCAAAATAGTAATGGTTTCTCCACTGTACGTTTAAAGGGCAATGTCTGAAGGTTGTAATGAAGTAGTAGGGAAGTAGTTATGTTAAGTCCTATCACTTATTATAAAGAAAGCTGCTCTTTTGTAACTTTCATCTGTAAATCAACATTGTTGGTACTAACAAAGACCTCAAGTGGTGGATAGTTTTAATTAGGAAGAGTGAAGAGTGTGTACTCCTGTGGTTCAGTGCTCCCAGTTTGTTGACTTTGCTCCTGAAAAAGAGGCTGAGCTGGATTCTGAACTATTTTGATATTATGCTGTCCTTGTGGGTTAGGTGCAGACCGTGGTTTTGCTTTTGACTGTGGTTTTGCTGAGTCAGTCGAGGTTTGAGTCCTCTTTATTGAGTTACACACTTTCGAAAGGTGACCCTTCTTTCCACAGTGATGGCAAATAGCCTCTGTGAACCTGCATACTGTTGCAAGATGTCCAGCAGTACCTCATCTGTGACAGATCGGTTCAGTAGGAGCTGACGATTGAGTAGTAGCAGTAGTAGTCTGTGAAGAGTGTTGTTTATGAGAGTGAGAGGGTAAACCTGAACGAAGAATTTTTACGTGAGTCGTAGTAGTACCACCAGCAAAGAAATCCAGAGCATTCTTAGAAGCAGATTCCGTAGCAATGGCAATATTGTAAGCAGTCTTATAGTCTAGCTTGGACTCTTGTAATAGCCTTCTCTGGATAGTTCTATCATTTACACCACAGACCAGGCGATTCCTTATCATATCATTGAGTGTAGGTCCAAACTGACATTGTTCTCCTATCGCTCGAAGAGCAGTTATGTAAGTAGCAATAGATTCTCCTGCAAAATGCTATCTCGAGTCAAACTTGAATCGTTGAATGATAGGTGACGGTTCTGGAACGTCATGATTCTTGAGAGCTCCTAGGATGTCAGTAAAGGACATGTCTGCTAGCGTATCTGGCTATACCAGACTCTGGGCCAGCTCCAAAGTAGTTGAGCCACAGACAGCTAAGAACGTACTCTTCTGATTATCCGCGGGGATATCATTAGCAGCGAAATAGTACTCGAGCTGCTCGACATATGAAGTCCAGTTAGTCTCAGTTTGGTCAAAGCAGTCTATCTTTCCATGTTTCGGCATTGTGCTGAGCTGCGTTCCTCTTACCTCGTCGCCAGTTATGTTGTATATCTGCCTAGTCTCCAAACCAATAAAATGAAAACAATTACAAAAAATAAGGAAACAGACACAGACAAAAGGACATACACAATAAAAATGAAGAGCAGAGATGAACAGAAGAAGGATAACACACTGTATAAATAAAGAAAGAAAGAGAATAAGAGGAAATTCACAATCAATATAGAAAGAAGCTTATAATATAGAATCAATAATAAGTAGTAGATCTAAATGAACAATGTAGCTCACGCTACCAATGGAACGGAAGTACTATCCAAATGGATGAATTGTAAAAGAACAGAAGAGAACTTGAGAGAACGAACCAGTGAAGATTTCACGACAACTGAGGAAATTTGATAAGTGCAGGACTATTTATATGGAGGATGTGTGGTTATTACAGTTAATTATATTATGGTTAATAAAAGAGACTAGACAGTTACCACAAAGTGCCATGTTGTCAGCAGCATAATAATGCTGCTCTTAGTCCTTCAGAAAGAAGTCCAGGGAGTGTTGCAGTCTTCTTGCAGCCCTTATTTGGTCCTCAGTCTCCTT
>NW_003547695.1:6833-9162 GCF_000090795.2 Amphimedon queenslandica | reverse complement strand
TGTTAACATTTTTGATGACTGCTTTACTAAGGTCCTTTTACTCTTAATTTTTAAAAATATTTTGTTAATCACCTTATGTTAATTTTTGAACTTTACTTTAATTCAATTCACTTTTGTTTTACTTAATTTTTTCACATCTTGAGATGAGTGAAATAGTAATAACTATGATTGCTTGTCACGTGACATAAAATTTATAATCAAGCAACATTGATAAATGATTATCTTATATTAACAATAATCAATATTTAGTTTATAATATACATTTGATTAGCTTAAAGTATTGTAAAATAAGTTTTGTATGACTTCCGTTACCATAGATTTTCTGTTCCATAACTTACTGGCATTGATACCTAAACAAAGTAACTCTGATGACATCTGTCTATCTTCAGTGAACATTATTGACATTGTGTTATTAATTATTACTGGTAAGTTGTTACAATTTTTGACACTCTTGTGTTGCATTTTTGATGAGAATGTTGTATGGTGTATGATATTTTTGTTGTCAATCTGAGAGGTGTCAAGTTACCATAAATTTCAGTTTAAATCTAGTATTGCTGAGGTCTTACATGTATATATTGTAAGTGTTACAATTAAGACTAACTGGTGTCAGAAAAAGGGGCGTTACACTCTATTTTTAACAGTGCATTTGTGGTTACTTTCATCTTGTAAGACACATGTTGCCAGAAATAGAACTTCCCATATCATACCACTCCCCCATACACCCATCTTTAAAAATTAAACTCAGGGGCCAGTGCAGGCCTTAAAGACATTTTTAAAGTCATAAAAAAATTCCAACATTAGTAGAAAAACAGGATTGTCTATAGTCTAGATTGCCTGCACTTGTGCCACGCTGTAGACTGAAGAACATATGCATAATTGCACAACTATATAACATCTAGGATAAGCCATGCCCATAGGTGTCCTTCATTATTACCGTGGGTGCTTATTTTCAGCCTAATTCATTATATTCAACTTTCAGAAATACAGTTTTATTTTTCTGGCAACATGTCGCTTACAAGATCAAAGTAACCACAGATGTTGCAAGCAACATATTGCCAGTGTATGGGTTAATTTGGGTAAACCATTTTACAACTTGAGTGATAGGCCATTGATCCCAAGGATAAATGGAAATATTTTTGCGGGTCATTGTCACTGAATGACAGGCCTTATACAGACCTGCTCACATATCGCCTCTGTTAAAAGGTTTAGCTCTAGCAATAATCAACACAACAATAATTAGTAATAATACCAGAAAGAAATGAGATTGCACTGCTATTGTTAAGGGGTGTATGTATTACATTACAATACATCATATTACATCAGTTTACATACTTGTGGTTACATAAAAAAAACTACAGTGCAAAGTGTTAAATGAATATATCCACATATACCAACACTCCTCTCTTGCATACTGTTAATTCTTCGATACCAGCTATTTCTCTCAGTTTCTGTAGTTGTACTCTTCCTAATCCATTTGTGAGCATCTCTGCTATCACTTCGCCTCTACAACCTTATTCTAATTCGATATTACGATTGTGAACTTGTTCACGTATGAAATCATACATATTGTCGATGTGTTTCTCACTTCCATGCTAATGAGGATTCCTTGATATGGCAATAGCTGCTTGGTTGTCTTCATTTATTATGACTGGCTGTCTGGTGTGTTAGCTAACTCTAGATTAAATTTCTTGACCCATACAGCTTCTTGAGCCGCACCAGCTAAAGCTATATACATGGCATCTGCCATAGAGAGTACCACACAAGTCTGCTTTTTTCCTCTGCCTAGTGATAGCAGTACCTCCTAATTGAAAAAGGAACCAGATGTTGACTTACAGTCATTTCTATTACCTCCCCAATCTGCATCAGAATACCCAATGAACTCTTCAGATTCTCCTCTCTTGTAAAACAAACCGTAGAGGGTAGTGCCTCTCAGATATCTCAAAATGCGTTTAACTGCTGTCATGTGTTGGGTGATTGGGTTACAGCAAAAACGTTCCATGACACTAACTGCATATGTGATGTCTGGCCGTGTTCTCTTAAAGAGATACAGCAGACTTCCAACTAGTGATTGGTACTTTGTCTTGTCAACATATTTACTGTGTTCAGTTCCATTAACTACATTACTTCTCCAGTGTCCACAGGAGTTGTCAATGACAGGCATTGGTGCATCTGGAACTTATTTGATAAAAATTCTGTGAATGTGGGTTGGCGTATTAAAATTGTATCATCTTTGTGGTTCTGTACCACTTTGACCCATTAAAAAAATTTGGCTGTCCTGTCTTAGACCTCAAAAATATTCAATAAAACTGATTTGACCTCAATCATTCTC
>NW_003547695.1:0-2814 GCF_000090795.2 Amphimedon queenslandica | reverse complement strand
CTTATCTTCATCAGAAACTATCTCTACTGAAGCACCTATTACAAATTAAAATAGCTACTCACAAAATTTAAATAGTATAGGCTGTACCATATTTATCTTGTAACAAGTTTATAATGGCATCTAAGTTGTTATGAGTTTCCCATTTCTTTGACAAGGATGCTAAGTTTGACAAATCTTTCTAGAGAATAACCTTGCCTGTATCTTGTGTCAATTCATGTTGTAATAGCTTCTTGATCACCCTCATCTTTATCAAATTGAACGCTTTTTTGAGCTTCTCTGAAAGTGCTCTTTGTTTGAGGGAGGTGCTTAAATAGTTGCTATAATAAAAATTATATAAATTTTAAAAAAAAGATTGAGTAGGATTCGGTGTGTCAAATCGTCAAAAAAGTAATCAAAACAAGGACTGGTAGGATTCCAAACAACAGATTATTTTGAAGGACAGATTATTCCGAACAACTATACCCATACAAACGAAAATACGAAATGAAAATCCTACTCTCACGATGCAAATTCTACTCTACATTGTACTTTTAATGTAATTATGTAAGAAAAGTATATCACCTTATAATGTAGAGTAGAATTTGCATCACGAGAGTAGGATTTTCATTTTGTATTTTCGTTTGTACGGGTATAGTCGTTCGGAATAATCAGTCCTTCAAAATAATCAGTCATTTGGAATCCTACTAGTCTTTGTTTTCATTACTTTTTTGACGAATTGACACACTGAATCCTACTCAATCTTTTTTTTTAATTTTTGTAATAGCTTGTTTATGTTACTTTTTTAATAATAATGTATTCATAACTGCAATAAGCAACAATTACAGTGTCTTTAGATATTATCTTATACAGTGTCTCAACAGTCACATTTTATTATTCATTATAATGGCCAATATGATAGTGTCTAGTTCATTATTCATGTATTGCCATTAATAATTATTATGGCCAATGACAGTCATTAGTCATGTATCATCATTAATTGTTATGGCCAATATCACAGTGTCTCATGTAATTATCATTCATTATAAGCTATGGCCAATATGACAATGCTTTCTTATGACACTGTATCATTCATCAAAATGCTACTCCCATGATGCAAATTCTACTCTACATTGTACTTTTAATGTAATAACTATGTAAGGAAATAAATAACACCTTACAATGTAGAGTAGAATTGGAGTAGGATTTTCATTTCGTATTTTTGTTCACATGGGTATAGTCAGTCATTTGGAATCCTACTTATCCTTGTTTCTATTACTATTCATACAGAGTGAATACTACTCAAGGCTTTTTTTTAAAATTTTGTAATAACTTGTTTGTGTTAATTTTTTGATAATATTTTATATTTTATAGATATTTTAACTGGATACTCTCACAGCCGTGCAGTTGTACACATATTTCTTAATTTTGTTTCATTGATAGATTAATTGATAATAATAATTACAAAATACACATAATGAACATTAATTAAAAGTAAATTTGTTAGTGATGATGATGGTGGTGGTCATATGGGTGTTGCCGCTTGGGGTAGGAGCTGCAGCAGCATCTGTCCCTGTCCCACCTGTAGCCATAGTTGCCCCGACCTTTATAGTTTCCTCCTCTTCCTGCTCTTCCTTTTCCTCCTCTTACTTCACAGCCACCTCCTCTACCGCGGTAGTTGGTCTTTTGTCATCAGAACTGCCACCGGCCTCGTCTCTTTCTCATGTGCTTCTTCATTCTCCTTCCCTGCTTTCTTTTCTTTATTCTCCTTCCATGCTTTCTTCTCTTCTCCGGCAGCCACTAGTTCAGGCTTCTGGTCCGCCTTTTGCTGCTCGACCGCAGAGTGCTGTTCAATGAACTTTTGCATAATCTCGCCCTGCTTCTGGACCGACAATGCTATTGTGAGGACCAGCTTCGTTAGGTGCGTACAGTCCTTATGTCCTTTGTCTTCATCTCCTTCCTCTTCATGATGTTCCGGCCTGAGATCCCCCCATTGCCACCGTCCTCGTTCATAAAGTTTTGCAGTTCCTGAGGAGTATAGCCTGCTAGAATTGTTTCGTCTTTTATCGCTGCATTTTCCGCCATCTCTTGTAAATTTCCAAAACTGTACATCTTAGTACTCCTGGTGTCTCTGTTTATAGTACAAAATTGTATCACTTTAGAGGATGACCAATCAGATGCTATTTGCATATGCAACTAGCATCTGATTGGTCAGGTGTACAAATGATCCTACAGTTTACAGGACAACTTTTCTCCTCTTTAGATCATTTTCATTTACACTTTTTCGACTACAGAACACATTTTTTTCTGGTGGTAAAGAAGTGCTAAACCATAATGCACATGCGCAGCTAGTAACCGCACCCCCTAAATCAATTAAGAGAATAATTATTATTGAATATTGAAAGGAATATTAAGCATTTTCACTGTAGCATATACAAATGATAATATTTAGTCCTCTGCTTGTCCCATGTGCTTGTGGAATGTTTCTCCTTTTGATACATGGTCATACTATAGGAAAGAAAATATAATCATGTAATCTACAATACAGCAAATATACCTGTTAGTGATATTAGATCAGTAATAAGAACCATAGTAAGATCCGCCCTAACATCAACTTTCCTTGTACTTTTGATATTGTCTACAAAGCACTAGGTACTTCCAGTTTGATATTAAACCAGTGCTGCAACTGGAACAGTATAAAATGTAAAGGAATTCAAATGTAGTTAGTCGACATACCTTTGTGAAGTAAACATATTGCCCACTGCTTTGTTAGCCAGTAAGGACAATGAGTCCTAACTGTTGCCACCCCTTCACCACAATGAGGTCAAGCTGGTGTCG
>NW_003547694.1:6483-14896 GCF_000090795.2 Amphimedon queenslandica | reverse complement strand
ATTAAAAAACTCGAACATTTATATTAAGATAGGAAGTACTTCAAAAATGTAACATTTGCAGGGCATTGACTGAATTATGGTTCTTTTGACTCAAAATCAATTTTCTGCCAGTTCCAATTATCAAGCTGCTGTGCAGAAACTAAGAAAGCTATGGCTTTAATCTGTTACTATCCTGTTAATTAATTCTGGTAAACATTTAAGGCCTTTAAAAATTACATTGAAATACACATGCTGTACTAAGTAAAAGAGACAGAAAGAGATGGTAATTTTAATTATAGGTGATGTTGACCTTTAAACACTTCCATGTTCTAATTGGACATTTTCAAGCTTTCTTCATCGTTCTCTTCTCTTATTTTGTTCTGCTACACAATAAATGATACTTCCCATAACTCACCAGAAAGACACCCCATTCTTACTCTCTCGCCTTTAATGTACATACATGTACATGCAATGTAATGTGTATTGCGTCTTGATACATAATACAAAATAATAGCAATGTTTGTGCATACATTAATGTACATGCATAATATGTATGTACATGTATGTTACAGTTGATTACATGAGTTTGAGCAGTTCCATCAGTTTGCAGTCATGAGATGGATTACATCACTGAGTTCTGCAAAGCTAAAGCATTAATTTGCTTTCATATTGAATTAATTTTGGATATTGCAATAGAGAATTCCTAAATTATTAACAATGATGGTGATGTAATACTGGCTCTCTGTTCCAATAATAATATCAGAAGAACAGTTTATACTAAGATTGATAATGATAAATGTTGAGACAAATAGTGACAATAGTTCCCCTGCATGCAAACACCAGTTAATGTTTAGCAATGAATACACTTATTGCGCTAATGAAGCCATAACTTGAGCAGCAGTAGTTTACATTGACAATGGTACCTATCTTTTGATTGTAAATGCAAAAGCAGCAAGAGAAAGTTTTAGAAAATCCTCATCAACTTTCTACAAACGGATTTTAGAAGGACAAGTTTGGGATCAAATTGACTTTTTATGACCTGAGAGTTAAGTTCTGTCCAACCATCAACAAACCTTTGCATATGATGGACAAAGTCACTGTGGAATGGGCTGAGTTTTGAAGATGGTGATTTGCTATTTCCTAAAAAATAATGTCTAATTCTGCAATTCTACTCTCTTGTTGTGTTTCTCTGTTTAATAGATTAATCATTAAAATTTTAATATTTTTATCAGTATAATGTAAAAATTAGAATTATTTCAATTGTAAAAAAATTCATCATAAAAATACATAAAAATATTGGAGAATTAGTCAACTTCGTTCTCTGAACCAACCTATCAAAGTACAAACATATACATAACATTAAATTCAATAAACAATCTACTTACAGACACACTGAAAAAGGTAGAGTAATGCTTGACATAAAAATGCTCACATGGCAAAACCCAACTTTTGGAATAATGCATAATAACATTCCATAAATAAGAACAAAGTACATAATGCACTCTTTCATACTACAGAATTAGAGATAGAAAAACACAGTGTAGTACATGGTAACATGCAAGTAGAGAAAGAAACAATGAATGCATACATCACAACTAAAACCTTGCAGCAATAAATACCATTTAAAACAAAGATTATAAATATATTAAATACAATTAAAATTAAAGTATATTAAGATTAATAGAAGTTCAAGAATATTAATTTTTCAAAAGTGGCTCTACATTGAAAGAAGCTAATTTTGTCCGAAAAATCAGTTACTGTTTAGTGATGTTTGTTGTATGCAATGCGAATGCAGTTCTAAATATAGTATTGCTGTTACTTTCACTTTGTGAAACAAAAAAAATTATTGCTTGTAAAAGTTTGTGTAAGGTGTGTTTTTATAACTCACTCCTCATAATTTATTGGAGCATTTGTAGGTCTCCACAAACAATTCACAGTATTCTTTTTTAAATTAAAAATAGAAATTATCTGTTCATACCTTAGCGCACGTACACTTCCATTTCTCTTTTCCCACTTCTGCTTTTGGCTACAGTTTCAAAAGTGTATTAAGAGCCAAATCACTAGAAGTAATTGCATATACTACTTCATAATTAAAACAATAATAATAATGATAATAATAATAATAATTGTTGTTGTTTTCATTGTGCTTATTGTTATTGTTATTATTATTATTATTATTATTATTATTATTATTGTTATTATTTTTATTATTATTGTTATTGTTGTTATTACAGTGGAACCTCGCTTAACGACCACCTCTAAGTAACGGCCGTCCATCATATAGCGGCCAAATGTCCGGGTCCGGATACAAACTACACTTACTTGCCTGTTAAGGCAACCCCTGAAGAACGACCACCTCTCTATTGCGTATAACGAGCACTCAAAATGTCCCCAACACAGCATAAAGCATTGAGAAAAACTTCTCTTTAACGGCCATGTGGCCACACCCATCACCTAGACCGGATGTTTTCATCATGAAACGTCATCTATAGCCCCACCCATATAAATAAAATGGCTGAAAACTTGAGCATGCCCTTTCTTCTTGCTGTAATTCGCTTATTTTTCCTGCTACCTCTTACATACTACCTGCAGGATCTTTGTACTTGTTATTGACCTGAGGAATGAATCAAGATACTTAAGAAGGCAACACAGTTAAATATCTCTTAAGTTAGACACTTTAAACTGAAACCCCTCAATAAAGACCACCCCTGTATAACAGCCAAAGGACCAGTTCCCAATGGTGACCGTTATACAGAGGTTCCACTGTATATCCATATAATAATAATAATTATTATTATTATTATTGTTGTTATTATTTCCATTATTACTATTATTAAAAGCAGGACTATTATTATTATCAATATTGGTAGAATGGCAGATGACATTGTATTTAACATAGAGGTATCTATAAATTGAATATAGGCAGAATTAGATTTTTTACGAATTTTTGAAATTGCTCAAAATGCCATATACATGTACAAATGTGTATGTGCTAGTCAGCTCATGAAGAATGTTGTTTAGCCCACTTAGCATGTTGTGTGGGAAACCATGGGTATGCATCATAGGAAGGGTTAGAGAAATAGAGAAAAAGGCTCAATGTTAAAATGTTAATGAGAGATAAACACTGTGGATAATAGACAATAGTAATAGTAATAAGGCATAATAGTAACAGTAATACACAATGTTACAAGCACTAACAGTGATCCATAATACTAAAGGTTTGTGAAAAATTACATATTGCTTAAAGGTTACACAGTAATAGTAATAGTATCAATAGATTTACTTAACTATGCATATCCATATAATATAATAGTGATGTACGCTGTAATGCATTCCCATGGCTGTCACAACACAAATACAACACATACATCTAGCTATATATTACTTAGCATGCAAGTGCAAATCTTAAACAAACTGAAATCTGATGTCTATTAAGATACTACAACAGATACTATTAAGATACTATAAATCTGTTCACTATTACTTATAATTATTATTTCATAATTTGGCGTAGATGGAGCAAGACTACATGGTTAGTAGTGTAATTAATAAAACTGCTAAATGAAATTTGCAAACACCAGTATTATGTAGATCTATCACTGTAGCTATGTATACATAATGTGTTGACAAACAGTAATAGTCCATGCAGCAACAATTATACATGCAATAAGTGTTCTACAACACTCAAACTACTTTAGAACCTTAAATTACTTTAAAATAGTGGCTGTGTGTTGCCGCTACTGTAGTAGCCTAATCAGTAATATAGACCTATAGATCGAGCACCAATATCCTCCATCTTGCCTTCAAGGTGTGGCTCGAATCGAAGGTGCAGGTGCTAGGCGTGTCTATAAGGTAAGAAGTATTGCGGTATTGGCAATGCAGAACATTTTTATATTTTCCCCATTCATTTAATGGGGAAGGTTTCCGGATCGGGTGGTTCATTCTAAAAATACAATTAAGGTAACTTTAATATTCATGAAAATTAATTAATTACTTAGACAATAATGGCAAGAGACTATAGTGTTACAAATTATTAATGTCAGCTTAAAGTCTCACATCATTAGGCCTGGGTGGACTAAAAGACTCAACTTCTCTTTCTAATGCAGCTTCAGCTTCTTCAGGAGTTGTGTACATAAACTGAAGCTTGACAGTTACCCTACTTCGACATCCTCCACCTAAATTATGCAAAATAAATAATGGGCTCAAACATGATCACTGTATGATTGAAATGTACATGTATGCAGTTCATTACTTGTTCATGATTAAGACCTTTCCATGTAGTAGGAAACACATTCTCACCAACCTATCATAATATAAATACAATGTACACATGTACATACAAATGTAACATTGTACACATAATAAATAACTTTAAAACATTGAAAAGGTAAGTACATGTACATGTATTTTGGCCAGGGAAGGCAAATCTATACATGTATTGTATAGAAAATTTATACATCTATACATGAATCTATAAATCTATGCAAATCTATTGTTGGGTGGCTGAATTTAAGATCATGAAACAATATCCTGAAATACTATGGTATTGTACACATGTACATGTACTAATAGTACTCACAGATTTATTGGACAATAGTTCAAAGAGATTAGTGAGTCCCTCAATGGTAAGTCCCTCATTCTCATTAATGAATACAAAATTATATTTTTACTATATTTTATATTTTTCAGATATTTTCCACATATATGAAACTTACCAGTATTTGGCAGTATGTAATACATATCAAACATATATATTATGTGAAATACATATGTTATACATAAACAACATAATTATATTTCTTTTTTCATAAATAAATTAACTGCAAAATATATTTCTTTTCTATAAAACATATATATAATGAACATAATACATATTAAATATAAACATATGGTATATATTGTATAATAAAGTTATAACTAAGTTATAAATAAAATATATATGCTTTCAAAGTAACTTTGTCCACCTTTTACTAAATTTCTTCTTGTAAAGACTTTGTCCACCTTTCGCTACTCACAGGGGAAAGAAGAGAGAGAGATAGTGAATAAGAGGGAACAAACGATATGCTATTTAAAATTAAACTGTATTTTTTGACAGCTATAATTTCCCTCAGTGTACTTATTAACAATCATCATGTCAATAATGGATAATATAATTTTATATACATTGTACAGTAACTTAAAGCAATAAAAGAGAAATATCAAAATTTCTAACTGGCAAATTTTACTGTTAGTACATATCTGAGTTCCCAATTTTAACTCACCACATATATGAGCCTCCTATATGAATAATGTTCAGTTCTCTATACCTCCTTGATAGCTTCCCATATGCACACATACTACAGACAAAAAGAAATAAGGATAAAGAGAAAAAGAAGAAATAAGAATTGTGTTATCACAATTCAGTAACATTATTGATGGCTCACCTTACATTAAACTATATAGAATTATAAAGGATTTACATAAGAAAAGGCCAGAGAAAAGAGGAGAGAACAAAAAAATGAGACAAAATAATAAGCTAAATTTCACTTTTTGTTGGAGTGAAAAAAGATTTAACAAATAACCTTTTAAATCTATGAAAGAGAAAGGGAGGAAAAGAGAGAGAGTATCACAGCTACAAGCATTATTGTTCCTTACATGTTGTGAGTAACAGATCAGAGAAATCGCCAAAATTTAACCTGTCAGTTTTGTAAAAAACTTTCCACCACCAAGCAAGTAACCAAGGCGACCCCACTATATAGTACAAGGAGATAATGGAGAGTGGAAGAAAAAGAAAGAACAATAACAATTAATACACAAGCCATGCATTAAAACTATAATAACAAGAACATTGATACCACCACTAATCTTACGTACTATCAAAAGTAAATATATTTTGTTGGTCACTGCTTCATCATTCTGTAAATAAGTTTCAATAGAGGAGAGGCAAGTTGAGAAGAGACAAGAAGAAAAGGAGATACGAGACAAAAATAATGAGAGGAAATGCAATATAAAATTTTACCTTGATATGAGTGAAAAAATAAAAGAGCACTTTCTTACATTCAAAGTTATACATACAGTATACAGAGACAAAGCTAGAGGAGAGAGAGAGACCATGATATTAATGAACTGTAGGCTAGGCAGTCTGGCATTGATAAATGCTATTAATTCCTTACATGCGTACGAGTTCTTTGGCTCTATAGTACTTCAAGCCACAACTTCATCACACTATGATTTGTTTTATTAGCCATGCACCAATTAGTTCAATCATATAGTAGCCTAGCTCATGGGATAGCGATTCATCCTGTTAAGAAAGGAGAAGAAGTGTACATCTTTATGAATGTGCATAACAATTGGCATTTTCACAAAATGTATCAGTGCAATCATACATTGACACACCCACTAAGGGCCATTACAATACAATGACATTGAAGAAAGTTACAAAAACTCAGTCACACACTCCTGCATATCAACCCATGCAATATCAGTACAGTACACATGAAACTAGCCGGAGAAACACTATACGGTAGGCTTGAAGTGGGGAACACACATCTAAAATTTAACACTATCCAATGTAACATTACAACTACATTAATAGAACACTTGTGACTTAATACTATACTAGCAAGACATTATATTGAGAATTGGCAATAAATCAGCCAAACCCTCAGGCTGACCGTGGCGCGGGGCAACTCAGTTAAACACTGAACCGCATTCCTCCAAACAGCAAGTCCACCCCATACTTATCGAGTAAAATTATGCGTGTACTCACAGAGAAATCAAGGCTTCACAGCTCGAGTGGCCATTGCTGCCAGAGTACAGGATTAACTCAACTTAACTGAATGAATAGATCACAGCTCCATGACCATGTTTCACTAATCACTATCACATGATGATAACACACGTGCTTGTACATTGCTCTGCCCACCTTGACTCTCCGCCATAAGGGCCCTTTTGTCAATTATGGTCACATATATGTAAGATAAAAATATATTTAATTCATATGTGAAATTGCAACATACATATAACATAATAATTAATGTATACGTAAGAAACAAGTCACTATGTATGCAAACATATATTTAAGACAAATATATATGTAACTTATATGTCACATATAAGCCACATACATTCTGCATATATATTATGTACGCAACATATAATTTTGTAGTACCTGGATAACCTAATGGAGCCATTAGTGAGTGCAACTCACTAATTAATTTGCAAAATTCTTCATACTTTTTCTTCTTTCAACTTCTTCTATCGTCAGGATAATCTTTTAAACAAGAGAACCGCTCGAGTTGGCTTTTACATCATTCCTTTGTGCTTGGGTCAAGGACCACAAAGGTAGTTTCAAAAAGAAGCAAGAACAGATAACAAAATGGAAGACAAAATCCAGCTGCAGACACCGCGTGGGTTTGTGGTTTGACACCATTTTAATTTATGCGCACGTGATCAGCATGAATATAATTAACCTAACCACACAATCATAACAGAATGCAATTTATTACATTAAGAAAAAAGAATGGAAACAAGTAAATAGAAAACATTAAAAATGGAAAAGTAGTAGGATTGAAGTGGAAAAAAGTAAGGAAACAAGAAGGTACTTGCAAACTGGTGTGGTAAAAATATCTTACACCACTGCATGAAGAATATAATCCAAAGCATCAGGTTTGCACACAGTGGGGTGAATCCTACTTAGTAACGCTACCGCGTTACTAATAGCCTTGGGTATTTTTCAGATCTTTTAAGTTTTCTTAAGATGGTCGTAACTTGAAAAATTGAAGTCAGAATTAGCTCAAATTTTCTACACGGCATAAGGACATCAATATGTATCAAAAATGTAATAAAAATTTGGGGTCATTTTTTAGCCATTTTTTGGAAAAACGCATGGGCTATAGCCTTGGGTATTTTTCAGATTTTTGATGTTTTCTTAAAATGGTTGTAACTTGAAAAATTGAAGTCGGAATTAGCTCAAACTTTCAACATAGCATTAGGACATCAATATGTATCAAAATGTAATAAAAATTTGTGGTCATTGGTAATGTCAAAACTTGACGTTGCCTCTTTCTCCTTCTCCTCCTAACGATTTCAATTTCTTTCCTTTTTTATCCAGTATTGTTACACAGTGACCATCACGCTCAGTTATTATAACAGGGCCGAATCTTATATACATTATATACAATCTTAAAGACATATGCTTTACATTTACAAATGTACACACACATGTATATGTAAAAATACATGTACATGTAAATTTTACTGTATGAATTACCTTAAGATGATCAATAAGATGAACTGCTTTCTCCTTTATCAATTTCAATCGATCGACTAAAATTTTTTCTAAAATAAAATCAAAAGTCATAAACAGTCTTTACTGTGCCTTGTACAAGTACCAGTAGTAATATCAATACTATAACACTCATAATTTCATAATTCCATTTCCATACTCTGTACC
>NW_003547694.1:0-2785 GCF_000090795.2 Amphimedon queenslandica | reverse complement strand
GCAAAATTTAGAAAAACGGGAACTGCCAATGGTTGAGAATGTTCCTATGATAAAGTGCTTTAAAAGCCAAAACAGCAATCAAAGAGCTTACAGAAGAGTACACTGAAACAATAAAACAGCTCAAAGTAGCTCCCACAGCTAGAATGGTTGGATAAAAGAGAAGATTGTTCAGCCTGTCTTTTTCCTCCAAAAATCCGCCATTTTAGTGATTTTACCACCACTTTGGATGAGCGTTAATTAGAATCGCTTTATAAGTGCAAAAGGTCCATTAAACTCTGAGCATGCGCAGTAATCAGTCACCTGACATGACGCTGAGAATTCAGACAAGAAGCAGCTGCAGCAACTGTTGATAGTGGTAAGATAAGAGATATGTAGCTGCAGTTACTTATGTATTGATAGATAGAATCAGGTGTGTGGTCAGCTACTTTACTCAGCTGCTATAGGCTCACGAGTCATTTTGAATCAGTGAAGCATTGCTTTGACAGGTAAGGGATTTGTTTGTACTCATGGGAGTGGATTGTGTCATTGTAGGAGTTTATATGATAACATGGTTACAAACCCCTGATTTTAATAAATGTCTACCGCCCGTATCTAGATATTAGAACAATGATAGCAATCTGTGAGGGATTGGGAAGGAGAAGTGTGAGAGAAAGTTTATAGTATAGAAGACTGACACTGACTGGGACAACTGTGATGATCACTGCTTGTGTGTTTCTTTCTTGTGTACTCAATCTGGCTACTAGCAGCTATTGGACGTGTGCTGCCATAAGGCTTAGTTGTTAATCATGCTTCATTTCTTATCATACTTTGATGACACATTGTCAGCTCTCTTGGCCTCATACTCTCACTGTCTTTCTTGCTCATTTAGAGCAATCATTATTGTCTTTCACCCATTGGAAGTCTGATGATTGGCTGTCAGACTTAGCAACATGTTACTTTATACACTCTACTGTGCTCTTGATCTCAGATGGCTATTATTTGTTCTTCAATCCTACCGGGCCATACACTAGGCAAAATGTTGCCAGCAACTTTTGTAGTGTTGTTTTAGTATGGCAAAATAGTTTTAGTTATTGTTATCACTTCAAAATTGTATTTTAGTTTTAGTTTTAGTTTTATTCTTCCAGTGTTATTGTTTTAGTTTTAGTTATAGTTTTATTCACCAAACTCTTTCCGTTAATGTGACAACAATTAGTGTCAAAATTAGAGACATGTAAATGAACGAAATGACTTGACCAACATTACAGTGCAAGTATTAGTGGTCAAACCTCTTAATTATACTGCAATAATTTAAGTAGTTTCAAGTGTGCTATTTCAGTTTTAGTTTTAGTTAATGTAACACACAATTGAAGTTTTAGTTTTAGCTATAGTTAATTAGTACTAGTTTTAGTTTTAGTTTTAGTTATAAGCACTGAGAAAGTTGAATTTTAGTTTTAGTTTCAGTTAATGAAAACAGCTCACTAAAATAGGTTTTAGTTTTAGTTTTAGTTAACTAAAACAACACTAAACTTTTGTTGTTACTTTGTACATGTAAAGGTGGGCATCCACTATGCAATTTTGCTGCCAGTACCTTTGATGTGGTTGTGCAACATGTTGCATGAAGTTGAGAGTCTCTCTACTTCATGTAACATGTTGCCCAACCACATCAAAAGTTTGACCACAAGTTGCAAGCAACAAGTTGCCTAGTGTATGGAGGCCTTAATTCCTACTGTTGATGTATCTTGAGGTCCAGAGGGAAGCCACAGCATTTACTACAGCATTTACCAAATGAACTAGGACAGTTAACACCTTTGCATACTACATGTACATTTACAGCTCAAGCAGGGATGGGGTCAATTACAGGCAAAAAGGATTATATTACTATTACTATTACTTGTAAAAATACAGTTTGCAATTACTATTATATTACTATTACAGTGCACTGTATCTCTATTACTATTACAGCTACAATGTAATCTAATTACTATTGCTATATTACTATTACAGATATAATGAGCCAAGTAGGTTAGAGTTAAGAAAAAAATTATTTTCACTGAACATTGTACTGATAGTAGTCATATACATGTACATGTAAATGCATTCACAAATGACTGTTACATTTAATGTTCACGAGTTTCTCGAACTTGGTGTCAGTAAGCCTACAGCGATCTGGACGAAATACTTTTCCCCCAATACTAAACAGACGTTTGACTGGTCCAGACTAAGCTGGCTCTGACAGATAATGCTTAGCTAAAGTAGATAACCCTGAATATGTCGCAGTATTTGCTTTCCAAAAAATGAGGGAATGTTCTGTTACAGCTAAGCACAATCTAGTGTAAAATCTTACACCTACATGTACATGTCTAAATTTTTAAATAAACCAGGGGCAAAACCTTTGAAGCAGTCTGTGGTCTATTATGTACATGTATTACACAAAAAATAATACAATTACTTTGCATCCAATTACATTACTTAATTTCTCAAGTATCTATATTACTATTATATTACTATTACTGTAACAACTGTAATCTTTACTATAACTATTACTATTACTATTACATATTACCCCATCCCTGAACTCAAGGAAAAGAATGCAATTCATATACATATAGTTTTAAGCCTATTTTATGCTTCTGTTTGCACTGAAACTAATGAAAACATGATGAAATCTTGATAAAACGAAACATTGTGTTCAAAGTGTATCATTCAAATTAATCTTAAAACAGATGTGTTTTGCATGGTAGATGTCACATTCTTCACAGTACAGATTGGCTTTCTCACAACAGTTATCACACTCCTCTTTTAGAAA
>NW_003547693.1:13435-14926 GCF_000090795.2 Amphimedon queenslandica | reverse complement strand
TCACTAGCTACATAATGAAGAAAAGGGACACCATCTTTATCAGTGACCATTATATCACAGTTACACTCATTAATGAGGTACTTTACAACATCTATGTATTTAATAGCACAGTGAAGAACAGTCCGATCATTAGTATCACGATATTGTTTATCCATTATGTTATGACCGTTGTTGTTCATGACCATACACTTCAAGACATCAAGTAATCCTTCACTAGCTACAAAATGAAGAAAGGGGACGCCACCTTTATCAGTGACCATTATATCACAGTTACACTCATTAATGAGGTACTTTACAACATCAGTGTGTTTAACAGCACAGTGAAGAACTGTCCGACCATTAGTATCACGATATTGTTTATCCATTATATTATGACTATTGATGGTCATGACCATACACTTCAAGACATCAAGTAATCCTTCACTAGCTACATAATGAAGAAAAGGGACACCATCTTTATCAGTGACCATTATATTGCATTTACACTCATTAATGAGGTACTTTACAACATCAGTGTGTTTAACAGCACAGTGAAGAACTGTCCAACCATTAGTATCACGATATTGTTGATCCATTATATTATGACCATTGACGGTCATGACTATACACTTCAAGACATCAAGTAATCCTTCACTAGCTACATAATGAAGAAAGGGGATGCTACCTTTATCAGTGACCATTATATCACAGTTACACTCATTAATGAGGTACTTTACAACATCAGTGTGTTTAACAGCACAATGAAGAACAGTCTGACCATTAGTATCACGATATTGTTTATCCATTATGTTATGACCGTTGTTGTTCATGACCATACACTTCAAGACATCAAGTAATCCTTCACTAGCTACATAATGAAGAAAAGGGACACCATCTTTATCAGTGACCATTATATCACAGTTACACTCATTAATGAGGTACTTTACAACATCAGTGTGTTTAACAGCACAGTGAAGAACTGTCCGACCATTAGTATCCTGATATTGTATATCCGTTATTTTATGACCATTGATGTTCATGACCATACACTTCAAGACATCAAGTAATCCTTCACTAGCTACATGATGAAGAAAAGGGACACTGTCCTTATCAGTGACCATTATATCGCATTTACACTCATTAATGAGGTACTTTACAACATCAGGGTGTTTAACAGCACAATGAAGAACTGTCCGACCATTAGTATCCCGATATTGTATATCCGTTATTTTATGACCATTGATGTTCATGACCATACACTTCAAGACATCAAGTAATCCTTCACTAGCTACATAATGAAGAAAAGGGACACCATCTTTATCAGTGATCATTATATCACAGTTACACTCATTAATGAGGTACTTTACAACACCTATGTGTTCAACAGCACAGTGAAGAACTGTCCGACCATTAGTATCACGATATTTTTTATCTGTTATGTTATGACCATTGATGGTCATGACCATACACTTCAAGACATCAAGTAATCCTTCACTAGCTACATAATGTAGA
>NW_003547693.1:12246-13425 GCF_000090795.2 Amphimedon queenslandica | reverse complement strand
AATCCTTCTCTAGCTACATAATGAAGAACATGGTCACCACTGCCATAGCTATAACTACGCATCATTGGATGACAGCCACACTCTTTAATAAGATATTCAACTATATCAACATGATTACCTTTAGCAGCTATATAAAGACATGATTGACCATCATAGTAGTTATGTTTATATGGATAAGAGTATTTCTTAATGAGATCTCTTGTAGTGTCTAACCAGCCATTACTTATAGAATGATAGAGCAGGTAACGCTCCTTCTGGTGAAGTGCTTCAGGATCTTGCAAACGTAGTAACCGAACAGCTTTTTTATGATCTCCTTTTTCAAATGCCTTCCTACATTTTCGTTCAAGTTTCGATTCTGCCATTATGAAATTATTCTTTGAATAAAAGGCCAAAGAGAATGAGTGAGAGGAGAATAGCAAAAGGTCAAACTATAGGGCCCCCACCCTTTAGGGAGTTAGATTGATGTATTCATGATTTCACATAATGACAATAAATACAGTTTTAACTAAAAGGAATACAATAATAAATAATTAAACTAATCTTATGCAGAATTTAACAATTCAACTGTGCATAGTTCAATTCAACAGTAACATTTGCCCAGTCAAGCAACATAATTAAAGACTGGCCTGTAGCATATGTTGGGTTTTAGCCTCACAACTACCAGTACACATTTTAACTTTTTATTATTATAATAATGATAATAATAATGTGTTCAGTAGTGGGTCAATGGTGACAGTAAGTGAGTGATATAAGCTGCACTGCAGAGAATGAATGAATACACTAATAATAATAATAATAATAATAATAATAATAATAATAATAATAATAATAATAAAAACTAATTAATGGGTCTAGCCTATTGTTACATAGTAGGTGTTACATTTCCAGTGTTAGTGGGTGTGACTGAATGAGAGAGGTGTGAACTCTCACTTCGTTTGTGATGCCTAGAGCGATGGACTGGTCTGTTCTTAAAGGAGAACAGTGATTCCTCTAGCTCCTGGTTAATGTTCTTGATACACTGATACTTGGACTCTAAACTCTGTAGAGTATGAGCATATGATGTACATGTAGTCTGTATATGATCATTCACATTACACTAAGAACAGTTCTTAAAGCACAACATACACTATGCAACATTTGTTGCAAACAACTTGTTGCATGCAACACAGTTTATACAGG
>NW_003547693.1:11389-12236 GCF_000090795.2 Amphimedon queenslandica | reverse complement strand
CCATTCATCAGGGATGTGACCGTAAGTAATGGATTCCTTAAAAAGGGTAGTGACAGCACGAACTATAGAGCCACCGCATAGTCTGAGAAAGTGTGGACTTAACTGATCACAGCCAAAGGCCTTATTTGGATTTAGTGACATTATAGCTAAGTAAACATCTTCACTTGAGATATTGATAGAAGACAGCTGAGCAGAGGGAGTAGGTAATTGACTCATTGGAGGGAGAATGAAATCAGAAGAGGAGGTGAAGACTGAATTAAAATACAAGTTGAAAAGATTGACTTTTGTAGAAGCATGTGCTCTAAAATTTGGGTGTGGTCGCGCATGCTCATATCTGCAGCTCTGGAAGAAGCAAGTTATTCTTTTACCAAGCTATGCTTGGAATCAACTTACTGCAATACTTTAGTGGAGGTTCCAGCTAAAAGAAGGTACTGATTTTACATGTTACTGTTTTATCAAATGTGTTATTTTATTTTATTAAAAAAAACAAACAATTAATTAATGTTATGACTTATGATATGCAATGAAAATTATGAACTTGACAACAGCCTGGAAGAACAGGAATAGCAGGGAAGATGGACATTCTTAGCTCACAGATTCTTGAACAAGGACTTGTGTCAAGACTAGTATTAGTTTCACTTGTCATCAGTATAGTTGATATTCCTTCAGCATGTCTATTCAATGCTGTCTCTCCGACTCTCTCGTAAATGTTATAACAATGATAATAATAATAAAGAAAATTATTGTTTGTGTAAAATCAACAAGTATCACAATTGCAACTAAAAAATACTATAAATATTATTTTAAAAAATTAACACAAACAAGAACATAAAAAATTAAAAAAAAC
>NW_003547693.1:10203-11298 GCF_000090795.2 Amphimedon queenslandica | reverse complement strand
TTGATGTACTTATGCTGTGTAGCAAGTTTGAGGTGATTCCAATTTCAATTTCTGAGTTATGACCATTTTAAAAATGAGCCAAAATCTGAGGCATAGCTTATGGTTTTTTCAAAAAATGGCTCTGAAATTATCCCCAATTTTTATTACATTTTCTGATACACATTGATATCCTTATGCTATGTAGAAAGTTTGAGCTGATTCCGACTTCAATTTTCCAAGTTACAGCCATTTTCCTATTTCATACAACATGTTGCAAGCTCCATTGACTCCTGTATAAACTGTGTTGCATGCAACAACTTGCTGCATAGTGCATAACTGAACCTTCTCACCTACTGTTGTACAGTTTAGTTCAGTTCAGTTGTATTCTCATTTCTCATCCACACATGGTACATGTACATGTATGTGTATGGATGGTATTAGTAACGCGGTAGCGTTACTAAGTAGGATTCACCCCCAAACAAAATGGCTGCCACGACTTTTGCAGCCTTGCTATACCTGGAAAACGAGCTCCTATGCTTACCAGACTTTATAGAGGACCTTATCTTGACCAGAGGACTCCAATGGTACAACTAGCATGGCTCTAGACCTTGTCTAAGCGAAAAGTCAAAAATCGGCGAACCGGCCGTTTTGTTCAGCCACCTTTTTTCATCTTCATCATCATCTTCTTCATCATCAAGTCCTGTCAATCCAGTTGTCGGTGTGTATCTCAGTATCGGTTGGTGCTACAAGAATAATTCTTACACCAATCTACTCCAACAGTCTATGCGCAGGTCCATGTCCCATCAGATCATTCTTCAAGTAAGGAAAAAGTGATACTGTGACTGCTGGATCGAGCCATCTTAGCTACATGCCGCCATTTTGTTATTATTATTATTATTATTATTATTAATACTTTACAACACATAATACAGAGAGCAAAGATACAAGTGGTAGAACAGAGAGAGAGTTGTGTTGAAGGTCTAACACCAACTAGTGGAGTAGCCTTGATGAGTATAAAGAGGAGACATACATACATTAATCAAAATAAATTTAAAAGATACATACATTAGACACAAGCACATAAACTACACGGACAGAGAAAATGAAAAGAGCAAG
>NW_003547693.1:6009-8728 GCF_000090795.2 Amphimedon queenslandica | reverse complement strand
AATAAGAAATGAAAATCCTACTCGTGACGCAAATTCTACTCTACATTGCAAGGTGATTCGTAATTCTTACATAATAACATTAAAAGTACAATGTAGAGTAGAATTTGCGTCACGAGAGTAGGATTTTCATTTCGTATTTTCGTTGGTCGTTCGGAATCCTACTTCATCTTGTTTTTTTTTAATTTTTTATGTTCTTGTTATACATGGTATGTGTACATGTTAATTATGAAAGTGCTTGCCTTTGTTTTTTCTACATATTTTTCTTGTGCTTTCCAGAGGCTTTCCTTCAAAGTTGCTATCTGTCCTTCCTTGTTCTTAATGTCAGTCTCTCTATCCTTCAATAGCATCTGAAGCTTTGCTACTTCTCTTCTTAGGACAGACACTGAATTACTTGCACCTAAGGGAAAGATAAATTAAAATTAAAATAATAATATATAATTAATGTACTGTACTTATAATTATCATACAGTACCTTCTTTCTCTCTGACCAGTGATTCGTTCAGTTCTTTAGTTTGTTGTGTGCGTACATTTTCTCTACGGAGAGTCGATAGTGAGAGTTTTTGTTGATGATAAAGTTCTTCAAGGAGCAGGTGTTCCTTCGTTAAGGACTCAAGCTATACATACATGAAGGGGAAAGTGTGTAAATTTATTTGTACATCAATAATTTCATTCGAAACATAATTCTACAAAAAACAAGCTATTATTACTTCTTGAATGGCCGTGTCTCAAAAAATTGAAGTTGGAATCAGCTCAAACTTTCTACACAGCATAAGGACATGAATACGTATCAGAAAATGAAATAAAAATTTGGAGTGATTTTGAAGCCATTTTTTGAATAAAACTAAGTCCATGGTTTTTTCTAAAAATTGGCTACTTTCATTATCAAAGCATTATGCTACTGGGCCCACTTACAATTACTAATACAATAAGTGAATAGTTGACCTCAGCCTTTTCCTACATTCTCTATCTACTCTAAAGGTTGAACCAACCAATGCTAGTACAGTTGCAATAACAATAGTAAAACCACTAATAAGAGGCCAATAACCATGAAACAGGTGCAGGATCTAATGGAGTGAATACACTGTACTATAACTAACAGACACTGTATTAACATTATGTGTATGTACATACATATACATGTAAAACACTCACTTCTGCTTTAAGATTATCTCGAATGCTTTGTTTAGCCTTCAACTCATCAATTTTAGTTTTTGATGCAAATTCCTGCTCTTGACTTCTTTGCAATGACTACATGTACAATAATAATTCAATGAAATAATACGAATTATTAATATTATTTTCTCTCTCTCTCTTCCTACTTGTGATAGTTCATTGTTCTTTGCTTCAAGTTGCATCACTTGTTGTTGAAGTGTCTTTATTTTCTCATGAAGTCCTTCTCTCTCTTTTAACAACCTGTTAACCTCTCTTCCTTTATCTCCCACCTTTGTCTCTTTCTTTCCTTCTACTTCTCTCTTTAAACATCTTATGATGTCCTCCTGCTGGTGTAGTCTGTGCCGCTACAATAAATAATAATAAATATTAATAATAATATCAAGAATATCTTACTAGTATGTGTTACAGTTAGTATCCATTCAGTCATTTAGTTAAAAATGCCTGTTGAGTGGCTCTGGATATTAAAGCAGTGATATAGTATGCTATACCAATTAAGAGAACCCTCCCCACCACCGTGTACTCTTGGTTATGCTATTATAGATGTAGGTTATGCTTTATTCTGATGTTATCAGCAACCTCCCTCTCTCCCATTGCATCTAATGCTGCTACTAATGATATCCAGTTTGATCCACCTCCTCTTGTCTCTCTTACTCCATCCTCTCCCTTTAGCCAGGAAGATATACACTCCATTAGACACTCCAATACTTGTCCTCTGCAGTTTACTTCAATTGCACTCAGTGTGGGTTGGTATAATCCTAAGTACAGGCCTAACTGTTTCCAGTTGTTAGCATAATCAAACTGTTGATTTGATGTTAATTCTTGAAGGACTGTAACAAGATCTCTAATATCTGCATGAGTATATAATAATAATAATAACACTATATACTCTCTTAGTCTTACCAAGCAGTTTATCAGTGAGTGTTTCTTGTACTTCATCATTGATCTTAAGTACATCAATATCTATACATTATATTAAATACCAATAATACTTGATACATACACATAATGTTTGTATAGTTCAATGTACAATAATTATAATAATGTTTGTTAATGAATGATGTGTACATATCTTACCAGACTGTCCTTTCTCTATTGAAGTACTTCCATGTTCCTGAGATTCATTCAAAGTGTTGGTTGTTGTTCCTTTATCTTTATTATTATTACATTTTACTCCTCCATCTCCCTACACACACAATATAGTAAAATAATGATAATGAAGAGTGTTTCTAATAACTGTTACCTTAATATCACGTCCTCCTAATAGTGACAGGTTACTAAGTAAAGGTTATACAACGAGGTGGAGGTATCTATGGCATTTATCAAACCGAGGGCCGTAGGCCCGAGGTATGATAAGGCCATAGATACCGACACAGAGTTGTATAACCAACTTCTACCATGTACTAAAATAAACAAATAGTTTACTTAGCAACAGTTAGCAACAGCAATGCATTCCTATGGTAGCTTTTGCGCGTAGCAACAGCGCACTATAACAGTTTGAAAAAAAACAACATTATCTTCCCATCTATGGCTGTCTCTGACATCTCAA
>NW_003547693.1:3029-5041 GCF_000090795.2 Amphimedon queenslandica | reverse complement strand
TGTCTCCTCTCTATCTCCTGCTATTAAGTTTGTCATTCTTAGGAAAGATGGATCCAATTCTTGACAGAGTTCCATGTTTGTCAGAAAACAGATCAACATGTCAGGATCATATTTAGGGAAGAGTCTAGTCAGACCAGACACACTAACAACACCAGTATTGCTAGCAATGTCAACATGTTCTTTAAATGTCTTTGGAGCAAAGAGAATCCCATCCACCTCAGTTAGTAGTATACCCTTATTCACAACAACCCATACCTTGTCTTCACTTTTAAGAACACTGATCAAACCAGTTGAGTGCAATGAATGAAGAACATCCAAGACGTCTTCTCTCTTATCTGGTATAACATAATCATTATTGTCCTTGCCAGCAGACATTACATCAGAGAGGGTCAGTATATTTTCTTTCCTTTCCACCAGTAGTCGGTACATTTCATGATCATAAAGACTGGATTTATTTCTTCTTGTACCACGAATAGACTCACAGGCACTAAATGACTTTTCAAAGAAGAAATCCACACCACTCCCACCGAGCTTACGGCAATCTAAAAAGACACTATCACACCTTTCCCTTACAATAATCTCCTGTGTTTCTTCCTTTCTCCTCCTTTCAATAGGATTACTTATGTCATCCACATGACTGACTATTACAATAACATGGCATTGATTAAGAGCTTTCTGTGCTTCATTTCTCACAACTGTTAGCCACTGATGAAGCTGTTTGACTGCTTTCTTCTCCAATATATTCACTACTATCAGGAACACACCACCAGAACCTTGTAACAGATTCTCAATGACAGCATTGTGACTGGAGTAGTATTCTGAATGACCAGCAAAATCATGAAGAATGATGTTACCCAGTGTCCTGTGTTGTAGTTTATAAGGAATGATGCCAGCAGTACAGGGCACTACTCCTTCAACATTTCTAAAGGAACCAAGAAAAAAAGAACCAGTAGCTGTGTCATTGATGACGTGACTAAGAGTACTTTTACCAGCTCCAGGATTACCCACAAGGAGAACGTTAACATAAGAATCAATTGGATGAGATATTTTAATGTCACCAAACTTTTTTAAGATAGCAGTGATAGTATCACTATCAAACTCTCTCTCTTTAGCTAGTTGTAATGGTGTCCACTCCCAATTTTTTTCAGCCAAAGGATCACAATTACCAGTTGATAAACAGTATTCAGTAACTTCAGCTGTACCCCAATTAGCAGCATAATGAAGTGGTGTCCATCCATCTTTATCTCTGACCATTATATCACAGTTACACTCATTAATGAGGTACTTTACAACATCTATGTGTTTAACAGCACAATGAAGAACCGTCCGACCATATATGTAAGTATCACGATATTGTTCATCCAGTATATGACCATTGATGTTCATGACCATACACTTCAAGACATCAAGTAATCCTTCACTAGCTACATAATGAAGGATAGGGACACTGCCATACTTAGTAGTAGTACCCATCATTGGATTACAGCCACACTCTTTAATAAGATATTCAACTATATCAACATGATTACCTTTAGCAGCAGTATAAAGGTAGGATTCAACACAGTAGTATATATGTGGATTAAATTGATATTTAGTGATGAGATCTCTTGTAACATCTAACCAGCCATTCCTTATAGAATAATGAAGCAGGTCAGGCTCCTTCCGGTGAAGTTCATCAGGATCCTGTAAACGTAGTAGCCGAACAGCTTCTTCATGATCTCTACTTTCAAATGCATTAAAACAACGTCTTGGAGATAAATTTTGTCTCCTTTCCATTATCAATCTATTCCTTCAACGTCAGCAAGAGGACAAGGGGCCGGCAGTGGGTGTGGTAGAGAACGAAATAAATCCCATGGATGATGGTGGTGGACAATGACTCGACCAAGCTATAGTAAAGAGTCTGCACCAAATCTGTTTTATGAGATGCTTGGTAGCTGACCCATTCTTTCTTCCAACCCTGATAAGCAGTAGCCTGCAATGACTACTGGAGTCAACTAGTCTAAATGTACTAC
>NW_003547693.1:0-2309 GCF_000090795.2 Amphimedon queenslandica | reverse complement strand
ATTATTATTATTATTATCATTATTATTATTATTATTATTATTATTATTATTATTATTATTATCATTATTATTATTATTATTATTATTATTATTATTATCATCATTATTATTATTATTATTATTATCATTATTATTATTATTATTATTATCATTATTATTATTATTATTATTATTATTATTATTATTATTATTATTATTATTATTATTATTAATATCATCATCATCATCATCATCATTATTATTACAGGAGACAAAAGAGAGACAAAAAGGGAAAGCCCATAGGGAAAGAAAAATAGAAATGAAAACTCGGGACAGAACAAAGAATAGGAAAAGAAAAACCAAAATAAAATATAATAAAATAAAAACAAAACGTCCTACAGTTGGCCATCCACCTCAGAAGACAAGATGGAAGACCGACCCAACCACATCTGGGCATTGGATTATTATTGGGGAGGTCTACTATTACAATAATAGACCTGGAGAGAGGGCTGCTATTAGTGGTTGTGAGGGCAGGTCTGCTATCACAAGTAGCAGACCTCGCAGCTCCTTTGATCTACGTCACTAGTATACTTTATTATTATATAAATTGCAATAAAAATAAAAGTGGCCTAAGAGACAAAACACTGGAGATAGAAGAGGGAAACAAAAAAGGAGAAACAGAAAAGAAGAAAAGAAATGTACAAGAATAAAATAAGAAATAACAATAGAATTAAACTAACAAAAATAAATAAATAAAACAAACAAAAATAATAATAATGAATACAATAAACGGCCACCAAGTTAAGACTAAGCTGCTGTCCAAAAACTTCTCTAGCAGGAAGGAAGGTCATACTACACAAAATAGCATTGCTCTGGGGCTGAGCCTCTTCCAATGTTTACATTCTTCTAGTGATACTGAACTTTCCTGATCTGTATGTATTTTAGTATGCTCGTCTGTATTTTAGTATGCTGGTCTGTATTTTAGTATGCTGGTCTGTATTTTAGTATGCTGGTCTGTATTTTAGTATGCTGGTCTGTATTTTAGTATGCTGGTCTGTATTTTAGTATGCTGGTCTGTATTTTAGTATGCTGGTCTGTATTTTAGTATGCTGGTCTGTATTTTAGTATGCTGGTCTGTATTTTAGTATGCTGGTCTGTATTTTAGTATGCTGGTCTGTATTTTAGTATGCTGGTCTGTATTTTAGTATGCTGGTCTGTATTTTAGTATGCTGGTCTGTATTTTAGTATGCATCCATTTTAACAAAGTCAATTTTAATAAAGGAAAATAATAATACTACAAGGAACTAAACTTTGTGGCTATTCAATGACATACATACATGTACATGAACTATTAATATTAATTGTTGCTGTGTTCATGGTAAGTATTAGTTAAAGCACTGTTGAGAGTAGGTTACAGAAATTATTGCACGAGGGGTGGTCGAGAGGAAAATGTAGCACGAGGCGAAGCCGAGTGCTTCATTTTCGTTGAGACCGTCCCGAGTGCAATAATTTCTGTAATCTATGAATCAACAGTGCTTTGATTGGTTTGTAGTGGTGCGTGGGCGGATCAAATGAAATTTCAAAAAATTGTGCAGGCGGCCAGTGCAACACGATCAGATCATAGATACTATATACCCCTGGATATGAAACACGGCCCGACCAGATGTTCTGAGGCTTGTTTCACCGGAAATACGTCATAATATTACGTTTTCATTCAGAATAAAAATAAAACAATGATAAAAAGTATTATTATTGCTAATAAAAGTGTGATTTTATGTACAATAATACAATAAAACTTGACATTTATCATGCATTATAATTGCTGAAACTTTCCTTTTCTTTTAGTATATGCAGTCTACCAATGCATGACTTTCCCATCTCTTGTCACCTAAAAATGATGATTTTGACAACACAATTGCACCAAAACTAAAAATACACTCCTTTTGAGAATAGGCCCACTACAACTACCTATTCTCAAGCTACAAAACCATATAGAAAAAGTTCCAATTAAGTCAAGTATTACAAAGAAAAATTGGCTAGAAAGGCGGGGCTTGAAAAAACAAGATTTAGAAAATAACAGCTCTTTTACTTAACACAAACTCTAAATAATAGCCCCACTACAACTAGTAAACAATAACCTATCAGTACAATAAAAAATGTTGGCCTAATTCAACAGAGTTAAGCTAAAAAAGTGGCTTGAGTGAAATGTACACAACAAGTAGGCTATGACATCCATTGTAGAACTAAAATATGCACTCAAACTATCGTTTATGAGCATTATTTCAATATATAAAGGCTTTGCAAAGTCCTCTGAGGCATCATTCAGCTAC
>NW_003547692.1:10473-14934 GCF_000090795.2 Amphimedon queenslandica | reverse complement strand
CCCAACAGAATTTTCCACATTTTGTGGTATCATTTGAAAGAGCAAAGAAAGAGCTTTCATTTGATTAGGCATGTCAATGTTTTTGCCTAAAATTTTCTTTGTTATGACCTTTTAAAAGTATAGCATTTTTTGCTTTATTAGCATTCTATGTACTATTCAATCAGTGTTATGATCGAGGTATTATTAGGATAACCTTTACCTTATCTAGGACTATAGAATACCTTAAACTATGGAATATAATCTGTGGACTATGCTTAATGGACCATAGACCACAACTTAATTGAATATAGGCCATGAACAATAACCATGGACTATGTATTATGGCCAATCGATTATGGACCATGGACAATAAATCATGAACCATTGGCTTTGGAATATGACCTGCAACCCAAAGAACAAGCACTACATTCTGTGGACCATAGTCTGCATACACCATGTTATTGACTATGGACCATATACAATAAGGTGGACTAATTTTTTTAATGTTTGTGGAATTTTTTTTGATTTTATTCTGATTTTTTTTGAAATTTGTTTTTAATTTTTTCTGATTTTTTTCTGATTTTTCTGAAATTTGTTTTGAATTTTTTGTCATTTTTTCTTAATATTTTGGAATTTTTTTTGAATTTTTTAGAATTTTTTTGAATTTTATTTGATTTTTTTTATTTTTTGGGAATTTTTTCTGATTTTTTTGTGATTTTTATCTGATTTTTTTGGAATTTCTTTTTGAATTTTTTCTGACTTTTTGGGTTACAGGGGGGTCCTCCAAAACATTTATACCCTCTACATATTTTTTATGGATAGTACTAAAGTAGGGCTACTTGTACCTAATATTGCAAATTGATTAATTAACTCTTTGATTTTTTATGATTTTTTAAAAAATTCAGAAAAACTGAAATTTTGTCAGTAAGTAGCACTTGCCTTGATACGTTCACACACCAAGTGGGAGGGTATCAAGTGACATCGTTTAGTAGTTACGACAGATTTACTTTTGCAAAAGTCATACTAATTGTAAAAACTATAAAGAGTTTTTTACAAGTTTTTACAGGAATAAGATGTGTTAGTTGTTACACGTTAAGATGTTTTTTGAAAATACATTGCGATAAAGACGTATGTCACAATGAAATTGAAATGATTGAAATAATACATGAGTAATTGCTAAGTTAAATGAAATGATTATATGATGTTTAGATGAATTGTGATTAATGATAAAACTACAAGAAATGAGGATAAATAACTTGCAGCAGTCATTTGTCATCTCTTTTTCTTGTGACTATTGCTTCTTTCCGTCTTGGTCTAAATTGCTCGATGATGTATCGTGATAGTTCCTGGATTGTTAAGTGATGTTGTCCAGCCACCATTTCTGCAAGTGGCACACAACTTTCGACATTTTGGATGCTTCCTCACACTGAAGAATGTCTTGATATCAGTTGAAAGTGCTGCATTTTCTTCACCAATAAAATCAGAATCTTTATAATTTTATACACTTCCTAGATCAAACACATTTCAATCATCTTCACTATCACTGCCATTAAAAAAAATCCGAAAATATTTCCCCTCCCTTCGGAAAAAAAAAAATTTTTTTGAATAAGAATAATTTGAAAAAATTACCATGCTCTTGAGGAAAAAAAAATGTAAAAAATATAATAAAATTAATCTGAAAATTTTCCGATGATGCCGTAAAAAATCAGAAAAAATCATTAAAAAAATAATTCAAAAATATTCCCATGCTCTGGAATTTTTTTCTTCCGTTTAAAATTTTTTCTGTCTTCACTCAAAAATTTTTTCAGATTTTATTTGAAATTTTGTTAGTTTAATATTTTTTCAAACTTTTTTTTGGAATTCTTAAAAAATTTTTCCAATTTTTTAAATTTTTCAGATCTTTTTTGGAATTTTTTCTGTTTTTTTTGACATCCTTTTGTTTTTTTATAAATTTATTGATTTTTTTTGTTTTTTCTGAAATCTTTTTTGATTTTTTGAATTTTCTTTCTAATTCTTTTTAAAATTTATTCTAATTTTTTGAAATTCTTTTTTAATTTTTCTAAAAAATTTTTTTGGAATATCTTATTATTTCTTTTAAATTGTTTTTGATTTCTTTTGAATATTTTCTTTAATTCTATAGATTTTTTGAATTTTTTCTGATTTTTTTTGGAATTTTTTTGATTTTATTTCAGATTTTTTTTGGAATTTTTGTTGAATTTTTTCTGATTTTTTTAGAATTTTTTAAATTTTTTTTGGTTTTTTTTGGAATTTGTTTTGAATTTTTTCTGATTTTTCTGGAATTTGTTTTGAATTTTTTGTGATTTTTCTGATTCTTTTTGGAATTTTTCGTGATTTTTTTCTGATTTTTTTTGTAATTTTAAAAAAATTTTTTCTGATTTTTTTTGGAATTTTTTTTGAATTTTGTCAGATTTTTTGCTATTTGTTTTTGATCTATCGAATTTTTTCAGAATTTTGTGCAATTTGTGTCAGATTTTTTTTTGGAATTTTTTTCAGTTTTTTTGGTGTGCGTGGGTGGCGCAAATTTTTGGGGTTACAGGGGGGTTCCCCAACACATTCATACCCTCTACATATTTTTTATAGATAGTACTACAGTAGCACTACTTGTAACCCATGTTGCAAATTGATTAATTGATTCCTTAATTTTTTATGATTTTTTAAAAAAATCAGAAAAAAAAAAATTTTGTCAATAAGTAGCACTTGCCTTGATATGTTTACACACCAAGTGGGAGGGTATCAAGTTGCATCGTTTTGTAGTTACGACAGATTTACTTTTGCAGTAGTCATACTAATGGTAAAAACTTTAAAGAGTTATGTACAAGTTTTACAGGGGGGTTCCTTACGTCCTTTTCAAATTATATTTTTTTGTCAGATAGCTTATTAAAAATGGTGATGATTCAACACGTCCCACCATGATTGCATCATGTATTGATTTTTTATGATTTAAAAACAATTTTCAGAATAATGACATTTTACTTTATATGAAAGACAACTAAATTTAACACTTGTATGGCCATGTTAAAGGAGCCAATTCCGTCTCTTTTTTCTTTAAATAAATTTTAAACAATAAAAAAATTATTTTGCATTGATTTTTAATGCTAATTTTTGAATATATTTACAACTTTTTAAAAAAAAGTCCAGCCACCATTTCTGCAAGAGGCAAACAACTTTCGACTTTTTGAATGCTCCTCACCTTCAAGAATGTCTTGATATCAGTTAAAAGTGCTACATTTTCTTCATCAATAATATCTGAATCTTAAGAATATTGTACACTTCATATATCCAACACATTTTGATCCTTTTCCCTATCACTGCCATTTGGTGTTGGGTGTGTTGAATTTTTACGAATAACTGGAAATAAGTGTGCAGTCAGTTAGGGTACTTTCTGTCTTTGTTTGAACTTATTCTGTCTTGTTTTTGGATATTTTCTTAATATTTTTTCTGATTTTTATTGGAATTTTGCAAATTTGCTTTTAAATTTTTTCTGCTTTTTCTGAATTTTTTTAGATTTGTTTTTTGGGTTTAGGGTTTACATACCGTTTCTTTTGAGATATTTCTACTTTTTATTTTTTTAATAAATAGTACTCTCAATAAGCTTTAATCTCAACGGTGAAATGTATGTTTCTGACCGTTGGAATTTTTTATATAAATTTTTAAATATTTTTACCAAAACGTTAGCTTATGTTTGTTTAGAAGAATAGCGCTTTCGAACTATTTTTTGGCATGGTGTTTGGGGCTTTGAGTCTTAGACTTTTGGTATGATGTTTGTGTTCTTGGAATTCGTGTCTGTGGGTTTGGGTTTACATACCGTTTCTTTTGAGATGTTTCAACTTTTTATTTTTTTAATAGATAGTACTCTCAAAGACCTTTAATCTGAATGAAAGAATGTATGTTTCTATTCATTAGTTTTTTTTATATAAAATTTTAAAGATTTTAAAGAAAATGTTAGCTTCGATTATATAGTATGAAATGGGTTAATTGAACCATTCTGATTATGAATTTAAGATCCCCATCCCCCATTTACCATCCCCAATCCACCTTCTCCCGTTTCCCCATCCCCCATCCCCCATCCCCCATTCCCCATTCCCCATCCCCCATCCCCCATCCCCCATTCCCCATCCCCCATCCCCCATCCCCTATGCCCCATCCCACTTCCCCAATCCCCCATCCCCTATCCCCCATCCCCCATCTCCCATCCCCCATCCCAACTCCAATCTTCAGGGTTTTGGAGTTCGGGGTCAGGGTTTACATACCGTTTCTTTTGAGATGTTTCAACTTTTTATTTTTTTAATAGATAGTACTCTCAAAGACCTTTAATCTGAATGAAAGAATGTATGTTTCTATTCATTAGTTTTTTTTATATAAAATTTTAAAGATTTTAAAGAAAATGTTAGCTTCGATTATATAGTATGAAATGGGTTAATTGAACCATTCTGATTATGAATTTAAGATCCCCATCCCCCA
>NW_003547692.1:7616-10463 GCF_000090795.2 Amphimedon queenslandica | reverse complement strand
ATTCCTCATTTCCCCGTCGTCCATCCTCCATCCCATATCCCCCATTCCCATCCCTTATCCCCCCTCCCCCGTCCCCCATTCCCATCACTCATCCGCCATCTGACATCCGCCATCCGCTATCCCCCATCTGTGATAAAAATTAAAAAATATAGGCTAAGTCTTGTGTCCTTTGATTGCTCCGAGATCGAAAATTCGTAGCGACGTTTCGTCTGTAGATTCCGAAAAATATACTTTTATGGGTGTGGCTTCGTAAAATTTTAAAAAATTGACATTTTAAAGGTCATATTAGACTTAAATTGGCTATTATGACCATCCACAAGAGCCAATGTTACTTTTTGAACATACTTTGAGATTGACCACATCCGCAATCCCCCATCCACCATCCTCCATCCCCCATCCACTGTTTCCTCATCCCCTTCCTCATCCCCATCTCCCATCCCCCATCCCAACTCTCATCTTCGGGGTTTTTGGGGTTCGGGGTTTTGGGTTTACATACCGTTTCTTTCGAGATATTTCAACTTTTTATTTTTTTTATAAATAGTACTCTCAATAAGCTTTAATCTCATCGGTGAAATGTATGTTTCTGACCGCTGGAATTTTTTATATAAATTTTTAAATATTTTTACCAAAACGTTAGCTTATGTTTGTTAAGAAGAATAGCGCCTTCGAACTATTTTTTGGCATGGTGTTTTGGGCTTTGAGTCTTAGACTTTTGGTTTTTTTGTGTTCTTGGAATTTGTGTCTGTGGGTTGGGGTCTGCTGCTGTGCATCAGAGGATTGCATGTGGCGCTTGGGGTTTGTGGTTTTTGGTGTGGGGCTTGTGGTATGAGGTCTGTAGTTTGGGGCTTTGTGTATGTGGCTTTAAGAGTGGGGCTTGGGGTTTGGGGCTTGTGGTTTTGCAATTTGAGTTTTTATTGCTTTGGTTCTGAAGCTTAAGTTTTTGGGCTAGGGTTAGGAAATTGAGTTTTTCTTGGGGTTTTGGGCTTTGGGTGTTATGTCCTTCATGTCTTGGCTTCACTCAGAATAATATGGACTTTTTACTTAAATTTTTAAATGATGTCATAATTTATAGAAACATGTATTGTTAGTAATTAATGAGTTGCTGTAAGTTTGCTTCTATTGTTACGTGTGCTTTAATTCCTTCCTCCACTTCTTACCCCAATACGTATATACGTAGAGGTACAACTCCTGTTTTGATTTAAAACACCGAGTAACTCCTCTAGGAATTCTTTCGGCACAAAAGGTACCTTTCTTACCAAAGTGCCTTTTAACAAGAAGATGTTCCTTGATGTCCTGCAAAAGGTTGGAGTTTGTGTGTCTGTCTCTTTGTACTGACTCTTCAAGGGAAGTATCTACTCTTGCTTTTGTTAAACCAGCCCTTTGAGGAAAGTATGGTGCAGAAGATGAAGCTTTAAGAAGGGCTCTTATGAATGGAGGAAGATTCACTGCATCAACTGGTGTAACATATGGAGCCATTATGTAGCTCCATATTCCGATAGTGTTATAAAGGCGAAAGAGCATCCTCTTCTTCTGCATTGTGACGAGCCCTCTGTCCATTCCGGTGAAGAGGCCATTGCGTACGCAATGCCTGTAGTAGGACTGTACGAACCTGCCGTAGGTCTTGTGGTCCAGCTGATAGTTGCAGGTAACACCAGGTGGCAGAGAGCCATCTGCTGTCTTTGCAAGTTCAAGGACCTGACCCAACTGGAACCGACCCCTAAACTGATATTCAATCCTATAACCATGTAGCACTGGCCCCAGCTGGATCAGTTCCTTAATCATTCGCTTAAAGACAGCTTCCTTCCTTCTCACAGACTTAATCAATTTAGGCACATTATACGGCATTCGGGTGAGACTTTTGATATGATGCAATACTGTTGGATATGTCACTGCCCGGCATCCAGACGGCAGCTCTTGTGTTGTGCACACAGAGCCATATCCATATCCACACATGTAGAACATGGAGTAGACGTGGCCCTGTGTGCACGTAAAAAGAGGAATGCCACTTGAAGTTCCAGAAAAACCAACATCCACTCTCTGACTCAGACCTTCCACTTGCACTTGCATGTCGGAGAGTGGCTCCAAGAATTCTATTGGAGCCTTCATTCCAAAAGCTCGAAGAACCACCACCTCCAGTCCAACAGAAGTCAGAGAAGTTAAAAAGACATAGGCATTGCAGCATACGTTGCCGGCAATGAAAGTTGTATCGTTTTGTGACGGATGGACAACGGGTCCATTACGTTGAATTGAGGTGCATATTTGAGCCTTCTGGTCGTATGTCAGTTTTGCATATACTTCAAACCCCATTACAGTAGCTAACAGAAGGAAGTTCTTGAGTTCACGGCACGAACCCCTTTTGGAGTGAAGGGAACACATTTCAAACAGAGGAATACTATAGTACAAAGCTTCAAGGTTCACTCCAATCATAATGCTATCTACGTCAACTTGTCCATCAGCAACATCAGAAAAAGTGTTGTTCAGTGGGTGCTGGTACACCTCTTCTGCATACGTGAAATACTGCAAAAAAAATCTATGACTACACTGGTATCACACTTACAGTGGGTGGGCCATCAATTCCAGGTCCCATGTCAGAAGGCACCCTTTCAGTCACGTCCTATTGCAATGAAGGTAATGACACAGCAAGAAATGCTTATCTTACAGATATCTCACAATTGGAAATTATATTCCGTATGGCTGACATAGGAAGTAGACACTACATAAATAAATTGCAATGTAGCAGGACAATCGCTATCACAATACACTTACGGGTATAACTGGTCTCAATACAGGAACAGGAAGTGTCACAGGTGTAGGTGTGTCACATTCATCATAAATCTTGCAATTTAA
>NW_003547692.1:0-6430 GCF_000090795.2 Amphimedon queenslandica | reverse complement strand
TAAAACCATCCCCCATCCCCCATCCCCCATCCCCCATCCCCCATCCTATATTCCCCATCCCCCATCCCCCATCTCCCATTCCCCAAATGCCAGTCCCAGATTTTCAATTATCAATCAACAATTTTAATTTCCAATTAGAAAACTTTATTAAAAACTCACCGGTAATTCGAACTCCATACTTAAATGACCTAATAATAGGTTTTGATAAAATCATTCATGTATTCATATCAAATTACCAGGTTGAGTAGGCAAGTCACTTGAAGAACTTTCGAGTAGTTCTCTATCTGAGAAAAAAGGAATTTCATAAACATTGAAATTGTTTTTACAGTATTTGAATGAATTAGGACATTTCGAGGAAATTGCCGTCACTCACCAATTGTCTTTAGAGTTGTTACACTACTCTCTAACCGTTTCACTCTGTAGTTGACACAATGCCCAAGAGCTTCCACATTTTCAAGAGCTTCAAAGATGTCTACAATCTCTGCCATTTTGTAGCAACCTAGCAACAAAAATTAACCCTTCTACCCTGCCCACCTTTATTATTTACAACTAATTTCATTGAAGTAGTGACATTCCAGTCAATTTTAGTCTTATATCACCTTTAAAATGTCAGTTTTGCAAGATTTTGCGAAGCCACACCCACAAAGATATATTTTTTGGAATCTACAGACAAAACGTCGGTACGAATTTTCAATCTCGGAAGGATCCAAGGACACGAGTCTTAGCATATTTTTTCTATTTTTACTGCAATTTCTAAGTATCATTTCAATGTAGGTGTGGTTTCTCAAAACGTACACCAACATGTCATTCGGCAGTTTCCTTCATTCTCAAACAAATCTTTTTTCGAAAAACCCATTCATTGTTTATTTATTATTTTTATTTTATTTTTTAAATTATTTAATATGCACAAAGGGTATTGTTAATCTCAATGTACATCCAAAATGAAATGGGAGCCATAATGAACAACATAATAGCCAATTTTTGTCTAATATCACCTTTAAAGTGTCAATTATGTAAGATTTTACGAAGCCACACCCACAAAACTATTTTTTTTGAAACCTATGGACAAAACGTCGCTACGAATTTTCAATCTTGGAAGAATCCGAAGACACCGGTCTTAGTCAATTTTGTCCATTTTTACTGTAATTTTTCAGTTTCATTTCAATGTGGGCGTGGCTATTCAAAACGTGCACCAGACTTGTTGCTTCACTGTTTTGTTCAAATTCCCTTTACAGAAACTCATCTGTTGTTTATTATTTTTATTATTTTTTATAAATTATTTAATATGCAAAAAGGGTGTGATCAATCACAATATACATCCGAAATGTATTAGGAGCTACAGTGGAACAACGTACTAGTCAGTTTTAGTCTAATATCACCATTGAAATGTCAATTATATAAGATTTAGCGAAGCCACACCCACAAAAAAATTTTTTTTGAAATCTACGGACAAAACGTCGCTACGGAATTTCGATCTCGGAAGAATCCGAAGACAACATTCTAAATAAATTTCTACGGTAATTTCTCACTTTCTTCTCAATGTAGGCGTGGTTCTTCAAAGAGTTCACCAGACTTGGTGCGTCACAGTTTCGTTCATTCCGAAAAAAATTCCCTTTACAGAAACCCATTTTTTATTTATTTATTATTTTGATTATTTTTCATAAATTACTCAATGTGCAAAAAGGTGTGGTCAATCTCAATATACATCCGAAATGTAATGGGAGCCATGGAGGAACAACGTACTAGTCAATTTTAGTCTAATATCACCTTTAAAATGTCAATTATGTAAGATTTAGCGAAGCGACGCCCACAAAAAAAATTTTTTTGGAATCTACAGACAAAACGTCGCTACGAATTTTCGATCTTGGAAGAACCCAAAGACACCAGTCTTAGCCAATTTTTTCCATTGTTATTGTAATTTCTCAGTTTCATCTTAATGTGGGCGTGGCTCTTTAAAGTGTGCACCGGGCTTGTTGCATCACAGATTTGTTCATTCCGAAACAAATTCCCTTTACAGAAACTCATCTGTTGTTTATTTATTATTTTTATAATTTTTTGTAAAATATTTAATATGCAAAAAGGGTGTGGTCAATCTCAGTATACATCTGAAATGTAATAGGAGCCACGGTGGAACAACGTACTAGTCAATTTTAGTCTAATATCACCTTTAAAATGTCAATTTTGTAAGATTTTAAGAAGCCACACCCACAAAATTATATTTTTTGGAATCTTCAGACAAAATGTTTATACGAATTTTCGATCTGAAGACGACTGTCTGTCGTACGACAAAGTGCCCAAATGATGAATTTTAAAATTTCTGGACCACTTTTATAAGTTCCATCACATGGGGGTGTGGTCTATACGACCAGATGCGTCAAACATTAAAGTTAAAGATACCAACCAGAAACAAAATTAAAAGTCAGATTTGATGAAAGAAAATGAGGAGAATTTTTAAAGGCTATTACGCCTTCATTTTGTGGCCACACCCACCCGAAAATTTTTTCCGGAATCCTAAGACAAATTTGTACCGTCATATTTTGTTTCAGGACAGTCCACCAACTCCAGGCGGAGTTACAAAAATGCAAAGACCGATTTCTTTTCTGTGAATTAATTTTCTTTTTTTTCTTTTTTTCTTTAATAACTATTATTAATATAATAGCATTACTAACCAGTAACAAAATGGCAGTGAGAAAGATTCTCGATGAAATTAACAACGTATATTCCGTTCTTACGGAAATAAACAGCCGTCTGACCTCAATCGAGGACGACATAAGCTTCCTGCTCTCGGAAAGTGAGTCATTGTCGTCATCAAAATTGTCAAACACCCTTTCGTTTCGCTTCACAAATGATTACGACATTTCTCTTTTTTCCACAGGTTCACAAAGAGACAATGATGACAGCACACCTTCAGACAAAGGTATTAATTCACACATTAACGGACGAGTAGTCTCGTCATTTGCAACATTAATATAGTATTACGTAGACTAGCCTTTAATTTAACCCTTCAATATCATTTTGTTTTGTGTAATGATAATTTTGAGAACCGAAACGAAAGTACACGAAGCGAATTAGCTAACAAACGATTGCAGCTATCAGTTTCCGTGAATTTTGTCTATCATAGGAGTAGCTTTATAACAGACCACACCCCTCAGGTACAAATAGTTAATAACAAGAAAACGAAAGTGATAAAATGAGGCTTTAGAAAGAAACAAGGGTTGTCAATGAGTCATCAAAACTGCCGTGAAACATTTCAGAGCTACCGGTACACGGACCACACCCCTACTCCGGCAAGAGTGAGAAAAAGGGAATAATTAGAGTAAAATTTAACATTTACTTGTCCAGTCTGATGTCACAGGATCCATCCAGGATCGAAAATTCGTAGCGACGTTTCGTCTGTAGATTCCAGAAAAAATAAATTTGTGGGCGTGGCTTCGTAAAATGTTACAAAATTGACCTTTTGAAGACAAAATTGGATTAAAATTGACTAGTACATTGTTCCACCAGGGCCCCCAGTACATTTCGAGCGTACATTGAAAATGACCACACCCATTTTGCATACATACGAAATTTAAAAAATGAAAAGAAATAAAAAAATTAATAAATAGTAAGAAATGGGATTTAGGAAATGGGAGAATGAACGAAACAGTCAAACAACACGTCCCATGCACATTTTGAGACACCACGCCCCCATTGAAATAAAGCTGATAAATGAAATTTAAAATTAAAAAATTTAGCCAAGTCTTGTGTCTTCGGATCCTTCCGAGACTGAAAATTCGTAGCGACGTTTCATCTGTAGATTCCAGAAAAAATAAATCTGTGGGCGTGGCTTTGTAAAATGTTACAAAATTGACCATTCGAAGACGAAATTGGATTAAAATTGACTAGTAAGTTGTTCCACCAGGGCCCCCAGTACATTTCGAACGTACATTGAAAATGAACACACCCATTTTGCATACTTACGAAATTTAAAAAATAAAAACAAAAATAAAAAAATAAATAAATAGTAAGAAATGGGATTTCAGAAATAAGAGAAGGAACAAAACTGTGAAACACAACGTCCCATGCACATTTTGAGAGACCACACCCTCATGGAAATAAAACTGATAAATTAAATTAAAAATTAAAAAATATTAGCCAAGTCTTGTGTCTTCGGATCCTTCCGAGATTGAAAATTCTTAGCGACGTTTTGTCTGAAGATTCCAAAAATTATACTTTTGTGGGTGTGGCTTCGTAAAATCTTACAAAATTGACTTTTCGAAGATGAGATTGGATTAAAATTGACTAGTCTGTTGTTCCACCATGGCCTCCAGAACATTTCGAACATGCATTGAGATTTACCACACCCATTTTGCATACTTACGAAATTTAAAAAATTTAAAAAAAAATTAAAAAATAAATAAAGAGTAAGAAATGGGATTTCAGAAATGGGAGAATGAACGAAACTGTCAAACAACACGTCCCATGCACATTTTGAAAGACCACACCCTCATGGAAATAAAACTGATAAATTAAATTAAAAATTAAAAAATATTAGCCAAGTCTTGTGTCATCGGATACTTTTGAGACTGAAAATTCGTAGCGACGTTCTGTCTGAAGATTCCAAAAAATATACTTTTGTGTGTGTGGCTTCATAAAATCTTACAAAATTGACATGTTAAAGGTGATATCGAACTATAATTTACTTGTATGTTGTTCCACCAGTGCCCCCATTGCACCTCTAGTAAGAGTACAAAAAAATTCATATGAGAAACTTTCTACGTAGCAAAATGTACTTAATAAACTTTAATGTCAAAATTTTTTTGTGACTCAGGACACACTCCTGCAACTCCGTCAACAAGCTCAGGGGAGCCATCAATAAGTAATCCACATTGTAGATATCTATTAAAGTTATAATCAACTTAGGGACAAGTCCAAGTCGCCTCTCATTAAGTAAACCATAGCACACTTTCAACTTTTAAATACTTTCAGGCTTAAGTAAGAAGTCTGCGAAGTCTGCATCTCCATCACCCAGAGCATCGCCTCCAACGTCAACTGTTCTAAGAAGCGTCATTGACAAGGGTAAATCACCATCATTGGAAAAAGTTACTATATATTAAATTTAGAGACTACCCCTTCTCCCAAAGAATCAAAGACTCTTTCAAGTAATAACGAAAAACTATATCCTTAACATTCGTTAGCAGGTTCAGCCACAAACTTTCTTTCAGGAGCGACGACAGGTACTCATTGCAACGTATCATTCTTAAATTTTTGTTTATTTAGAGACAACCACTCCATCCCTTCAAATGCGTACGTTATTTAAAATTTTCTTAAGTAACTTTTTTGCAGCTACAAAAAAAATGTTGAAACCTAGAGGTAAAATGCCGCCTCGTTCTACAGCTTTCATTTTCATTTTGTAGGGAATGTGCCACCAATTGCAATAAAAAATAAAGGTAAAACGCCAAAAATCATTTAGCGTTGCTACTTATTTGAATTTTCAGCAAAGGCAAGCACGGGAACGACTTTGCCCGGTAAGTTTAATCGAAATGTATCTTATTTTATGTGCCACACAGGAAAGTCGTCGAAGGGTAAGTCAAAAAATTAAATTTGGTAAAGGTCAAGTAACGATTGTCACAGGTGGAGACTCAGGCAAAGGGACGGACAAGAGTAGTAAGTCCACAACTTGCCCCCATTGTCGTCACCGTAACCATTTAGGTCTCATCAAAAAGAGTAATTTCGTTCAATGTGAGTTACTTTTTATGCAAGTTTATAGGTCAAAGAGTGAAAATCGTGGACTCCGACAGTAAGTTACGACTCCTTGCCACACATATAATCCGATACCATTGTTAGCTCAACCTTTCACAAGCGACTTGAGTAAGCTTCAGTATTTGCTTTTTGATCAATCTTAATTTTTAGCAGAAGAACCACCACTGCTGCAACTGCAAAGTAAGTGAATCTGTAAAAAAATTACAATATTGTCTACAGCAATAGCTGCAATTGAATCCGACATAGAATCACGTAAGTTTAGTTTTAATATTAAAAGTTTTGCATTTGAAAAGTCTCAGAAAGTGGTAGAAAAAGGCAAAAAATTCACTAAAATATTGAACATTTTACTCTAGAGAGCGATTCCAGTGACTCCGAAGAAGACGAAGAGGGGGACAACGTAACATCAAGTAATCCAATAATTGCATTAAATTTTTTACAAACGTACATTAGCTGCAAAAAAGGCCCGCACAGTGAAGCAGATTCAGGAATATTTTGAAAACGAAATTAACAGGGGCACCACCCCAAAACTCTCAAAGTGTAGAAATTTCATCTACGAGTGCAAGAGCGACATGAATTCTAAGCAAGTCCAGGATAAGGTTCGTAACCTGATAAAAAGTAGAGAAAAGTGACCTCAACAGCAAAAGGACAAAAAAGGCCATTTAATCGAACATTTAATCACTTGTGTTAT
>NW_003547691.1:12993-14938 GCF_000090795.2 Amphimedon queenslandica | reverse complement strand
AGAGGCACAGCTGACTAAGGGAGACTTCTTTCTGAAGTGCAAAGTCTTCTAGTTCAATTATGTCTAGGCCTGGAGTGTTACTTTTGTTTCATTTGATTTTTATATAATAAAAACATGATTATTGACAAATTTAATGAGATGCAAATGATATTCACAAAGCTACACGTCATGAACCATCATGGCAGCTCCCTTTCATGTTGACTGGAAATCTTTTTAGAACTTTCAAAGTATTTAGAGACCTCAAAATTAGTTCAAATTCTTACAAGAACCCGTTTAGCAACTACAGTAACTTTCAAGGTGCTAGCATAAAATATAGAGAAGTTATAAGGGTGGGTCTGTCATCAAACTCAAGTGAAACTGACTACATGTATATATACCTAATCTTGAACCATGGGTCAAGAAATGAACAAATATCCAAAATTTCAGTGAGCCTTGGAGAACTGTTTCAAGAACTCAAATCTGCCATCATTGCATGTTTCATGGTACAAGCAATATGATTATCTTTACTGCAGGGACTCAATTTACTCTTAAAATGTGCTTGTATGCAACATAATGATGATACAGTTGCTTCTTTTTCACCGGCCAATGTATTTGTTAAATAGTAAACATTTTTAAGAACTTCTCATAACTTCTTTAGCACATTTAGTTCATCATCAGTAGGCATAGCATGCCAGTACTTCCTGTCTTCTGCTATTACGGCACCAATGGCTTGCTCGTGCTCAATGACATCATCAGTCGTCTCATGTAGTGATCCCCACCTTGTGCTGACATTATTTTTTACCTTCTGTTCAGGAAGCTGCTGCTTCTCCTTTAAGTCATGCATCTTCTTCCAGCTAGGATAAAAGATAGCACCAATAGGGCGACACCTAGCTAGTGCACATTGTACAATTGGGCTACCTAAGACCTTTTGTGACTGCCAAGTCTAAATTATGCCCAAAAAAGCTTATTCTTGATCAGTGGCGGAGCTGGGTATAGAGTGATGCCAAGGTCCAATGAAAAATTGATACTATAGTACTGAGGTATATTATAACTATACTCATGACATAATACAACACAGTTACATGTATTATCATTATTAGAGTCTATTTACATTACTTAATAACTATAAACATTCCAGTTATAATTATTAAGATAAAATAATTGTCCGGTTTTTGTCAATTCCTTCAAACTCTCAAAGAGAGTTGTCAAGGAAAGTGCTGTCTGTTGTCAAGTCTCACTCTATAGACAAAAGGGAAATGTCTGCCAGTCGATCATCTGTCACAGTGGTCCATAGATGGGTTCTTATTCTGAACAATGCTGAGAAGGATCGTTCACACCAGACATTGCACGTGTATACACAAAATTCATGTATTTACACAAAATTTACAATAAAAAGTATATACATGTATATACACGATAATGTAAAAGTAGCTACACGATAACGAATAATTAAATTTATTAATAATTAATTAATTAAGGAAAGCCACACCTACTCATTAGAAAGCATGGCAGTGACTGTGAAGTATGAAGAGTTCTTCCATTTGCCATTGACAAAGCCGTCCAAGGCATCAAAATGTCTAGCAAAGTATAAGTTTTGCCCTGATGGCACACAGCCATACAAATATACTTTGACAACGAAGGGCAACTTACTCAAGCACTTACAGTCATCTCACGAGCAGCTGTTGAAAGAACACAGAAAGGAGAGGGAGAAAGATCGAATGTAGCGCCAGTTAGATGCGTCCAGGACTCAATTGAAGTTAACTGATACTGGCACTGGGAATTTTTCTAAGCAAGATATGATCATTACCTCAATTGCCAAGAATCTAGTTAAAGCAGGTGGTATAGCAATACAGGTAGTTGAGAGAGACTGGTTTAGGCAGTTCCTACACGATGTAGAACCTCGTTTTAAACCTGTATCACGAGTAGCCGTTAAAAGAAAGCTTTCTAATTTGTATGATGAAGATCA
>NW_003547691.1:3364-8484 GCF_000090795.2 Amphimedon queenslandica | reverse complement strand
ATGAAGTAAGTTATGGCACAAGCTCTTTGGCTTGTCGACTACCTCAAGGGTACTTAGTTGCCCTTACTATTAAGCTCTCAAGCATTAGTTGTGTCTTTGTGCGCTCAAGAGTTCCACAGTGGCATTCAGTTAAATCAGAAGCAAATAGATCAGCATGATGATCACACAGATGTTGAAAGAGGATAGATGTGTTACCTAGGGTTGGGCGATACTACAGTTTTTGCGATTATTGCCTTAGCAATGTATTGTCTCTTTTGATTAATGCTACAATATTGCTCTTCATTCTGCACATGTGCAATCAAGTAACAAGTGTGCATAATGGTGGCCATTGACCTCAAAGTAATAAAGCCGGAATTAGACATAGAAGCACAAAGAGACTTTTGTTTGTCCTCTACCTAAGGAGACAGTGCCTCTACTAATATACTCATCTTATCAAGAAGCCAAACACTAAAAGCATGGTTTGGAATTACTTCTCAGTGAAGGCAACTAAATGCTACATCTAATGATGAACTTGTCTAAAAGCAATTGCCTCTGTCCTTGAGCCACTCTCTAGTCTGGGCCCCAGCCCCTTCGCTTTGAGAGGAAGGGTCTGGTATCACTAGCATCACCCACTCGTTCTGGTGGAATGCGGAAATGACTTATTATGACAATGTACTGGAGTAGAATTATTATTATTCATAGTGTTAATTAGTAATAACAACAACAATAATAATGAATACTAATAAGTGTTAAGTGACACGTGTAGTCTTGATGGAGTCTTCTTCCTACTGTCTTGGCTGTGGAAGCCCTAATGTACCAGTGTATAATCACCGTAAACTCTCAAGTGAAGTTAGTGGAGATGTTAAAGATGCTTGGAAGCATAAACAGCCATATTTTAGCTTGGAAGCATAAACAGCCATATTTGATTATTATTATTATTGTAAGCAGCCTACGTAATAATTACATTCATGAAGCAGCCGACGTCACTGCAGTATTTCTGCAGTGCCGGAACGAGTGGGTGATGCTAGTGATACCAGACCCTTCCTCTCAAAGCGAAGGGGCTGGGGCCCAGACTAAGCAGTATGCTTGAAATGATCTTGGCCCCACCCGTAATTGACGAAAATGCAGGAAAAGGCCATTTTACTGCCGTAAAAGTGGGTGTGGCCAAAATCGCGGCGCTTCGCGCGCCCTCAGCACCTTCCTTCCCCCATTCCTAGATACGCCCCTGTAATCCAGGCTTTAGGTTGACATAATCTTACTGTTTTCAGGCCATAATGTCTGGAAGAGGTCCAGAACAGAGATCCTGCGCTTGCTGACTGGCCATGTATCAATCTTACCTTCCCCGGCCATCTTATTTAGTATTGAGGCTTAGTCAATCATTGATTTCAACACGGAAGGAGAGCAGTGTAACTCTATCTGCATGGATTATTGGTCTATGAATTGATCTAAAGTTTTCTGTACTCCGGAGACTCACAATTGTTTCGACTTAGTACCCGCTGTCAGTTCCTGTGGGCCACTGGACCTAGGCCAGACTTTATTGCAAGCTTTATTGACAGTTGACTTTCAGCATATAATACCTGTACAATATTGTTGTTTCTTATATTATATTTTAAGAGATTTTTGCTGTCGACCCACAGGGATACAAATAAAACCACAGGGAGTGTTACAAATGAAAGCTGTGTTACATCACATTTGTAACCACAGGCAGTGTCTTTGATACGCCCACTCACTATTATACAATATGCTGATAAGCCACCACATGATGTTTCAATATACACAAGTTATATTTACCAGAGATTGTGGTTTACAAGTATAAAAACTGAATATACACCTTATAACATTTTTGTCACTAATGCTAGCAACTTAAAATTTAGTATAGCTGCATAATGGGTTCTTCCAAAAATCTTACCAATTTTTGAGTTTCTAGGTACCCAGCAAATAAATCTTACTAAGAACATGTATGTTCTTGACAAGGTTTTGTAAGACCATGTAAGATAAGATATTTCTTGCAAGATCTTATTCAAGAAAATTGCCTGATCACACAGTTAAGATATACCAAGTAAGATCATGACAAGATCTTATCAGATATCATTACAATAATTACATATTAGGAAGAGTATATAAACTAGCAGTCATAGCTGAGAAAAAGTACAGTGAATATAAATAAAACACTAAAATTTTTTAAACTATATAAGTACATAGTGACTAATGATTGTTTTTGTTAATAACAATTGAAAATATTGACAGTGATGATAATTTTTAATGCATTTCAAATGTGTTTGGGCATGGAATTATATATGTAACATGTTGTTCTTTTAATGGAATATTAATATATATGCATTTTTTATAAATATTTTTCAAAGGTATTGCAATTAACTGTTTTGTAGATTTGTTTTTAATGTGATGAAATATGCTACCGACTCTATATGGAAGTGGCAATTCTTCATTTTGCTGTATGGTGGATAATGGAGAGTCGTCCTCAGTGATTTCAAAAGGGTTAATGATGCAAAATGGTTCAGATTCATTCGGCATATAAAAAACCATGATCTTTCCATATGCAAAGGTGCTACTGCTAGATAAACGATAGCAACAAATAGTGTTGTTTCTTTTGTTTCCCTTTCTTTTATATTCCTCACTGCTGTATATTGTGTTATGTAACATCAGTCTGTTGAAAGATGTAACATTATCAGAACATAAAGTGAATCCATGAGAAGTGATTACTAATTTCTCTTCCTGTGTGAGGACGTGCAGTGAAAGTTTACCTATTGCATGGCATTTGACATCAATTTCATGCATTTTAAAACTATTTTTTGATAAAATTTTATCAATGTATGCCTGCGTTTTCAAAGTTTCTCCAACACTCAATTCACGTAGCTTATCTGGAAGTGCCTAGCAAATTTGTAATTGAAAGGACATTTGATAAACCACCTTATTTGTACCATGATACATTTTTCCTAAATAACCATTAAGGTTTTCAAACCCAAACATAGAATATGACCATAGTGGTCCCCAGAGTTCAACAAATGCAACGATATGTTGTAATGAGTGCATGTTTATTGTATAAATGGAGTCATTATACAAATATCCAGCATTTTGATAAAATTTTGATAGCATCCTGTATGCTATATCTAATTCTGATACCAATATTTTATCAGATAAAAGAATGTGCATTGCACATACAAGTAGCGATAAGTGCCGTGAATACTCTGGAGGTAAAAAAAGAGAAAGAACTGGCAATGCATAGAAAAGTAGCCAGGCTCTGTATTCTGAAGCTTTATACAATGACATTTGATCAAGGGATCATGGCAGACGCTGGATCTCTCTAGGTGGTTTTATATATGAAAGTATTTTGTCAACAGTACACATATGCTTATGCAAGCTGTATGACTCGGCATGATAACTAGAACCAAACCATAACTTCATTAATTGCTTGACAACCCCCTCTAATACACAATGCATGTAATCAATTGGGATACATTGTGGGAAGGCAAGATAGTTAGATAGTAATGACTGGCCCTTGACACCAAAAATGGGCTCCTTTTTCCTCTCTGCCTCTTCTGCCCACTTCTTCATTTCATCTGATGTTCTTAACACATGATCATCACTTGGAGGGTAAATCCTAGCCCGATTATAATACTTTCCCCTATCCAAACAGTAAAAGCAGCCAAATTCACCATTGTACTGTTTGGTATTTGTGGCAGCAGCTTTAGCAGGTAGATCAAAAATTGCCATGACTAATTTTGCTCGAATGGTTACTTATTGTAAAGAGCCACTTTGAAGTACAACACCATCCTTCTCCAATGAAGATATGTGCTCCAAAATTGGTTGCAGCATGCAGGTCATGTTTGGTTTCGTTGGCCCAAACCACAACAAAGCAACTATTAAATTATCCACTCTCATCCATTGGAAAGGAGGAATACTTGTCAACATTAAATATATGGGCCAAATACTGCCTTTGGAAGATTTGAAAATTGGCACGCCATCAGTAGAAAGGAATAGACCAGAATTTTGGTTAGTTGAAAGGAAATTGCCTGGAGACATCAAATCAGTAAATGATTTACCATCATAAACGTCCTGAATCAATGAATCATCTTTATCTCTTTTAAAAGGATGCTGGAACTGATCATGCTTTTCTAATACAGAAAGAAGTAATTCATTATAATATGCATCAACAGGTAACTTGTGTATATACCATATAATTGTTTAAATCTTCTTTCAATAGGAAGCATTACTAAATCGCACACTTTTCCTTTGCATTTCTTGCAATTTTTCTCTGTTGTTAGTTGTGTGTGGCACTCAGAACAATAGTGATAAACAGTGAATTCACTACACGTGTCCATCATTTTCTTCAGCTGATAAAAATTTTTTGGCAATTCGTTAGCAGTTGGACAATGCACCTAGTAAAATTAATGAACCAGTGACTATTATGATTCTTTTTACCTGCATTAATTTAATGAGTTCTTCCGTAGCTTTGTAAGATAAGTGATTTGATATAGCATAGTGCATCAATGTATACCAGCTTGTTGTAGCATTTATTTTGCTCCCTTCATACAGTGGTGATGTTGCTGCATGATCTAGCCAAACCAATGGTACTATTTTCAATATTACATTGGCTATCTGCAAACCTGTATTATAGGTTGTAACATCATCATCTACTATATCACCATTTGAACCTGAACTATCACTTGTACTTGTATCAAAGTCATCATTATATTCCTCACAATTGTAGTTGGTATCATAATCTTCCTTATTATCATCAGAGCACTCTTTATCTATATTATATAATCTGAAAACTTATTTGCATTAATTTTACATACCAGTATCGTAGTTATCCATATGTACATGCACTTGTATGTTTTCCTCTAAAGGTACTTCTTCACTTAAAATATGTGTAGAATGTATCACATTTCCATGGCAACTTATATAACCTGCTTATTATTGACATTTTTCAGTTAATTATATAGTCTAGATATTGATCTACTTGATTCATCACTAGATGTACATGGGCTGGCTTGATTATCACTGCTAGTATCATATTCTGAACTTAGTTTGTCATCGTCTATGTTACTAGCTCTAGGTCTATCATGTAGTCCTATAGCATTTAACTTTTAAAGGGTAAGTTCCGTGCATTTTTGAGGTAT
>NW_003547691.1:0-2495 GCF_000090795.2 Amphimedon queenslandica | reverse complement strand
TATATTGATGTCTTCTTTTTCTGCCTATTTTGTCAACTGCTTCAGAAGAATATCAAATAGATTATAATTTCTCCTCTGCCTCCAAGCAGTTGTTTTTGGTACAGGAATAGATGGATCAGCTACATACTGCTTGTACTTCTTAGTTTGCTTTGAAGTAGCCATTTTAGGGCTTCCTGCGCATGCGCAATGCCCCATATGCCTCATGTTCATGAAGAGCTTCTGAAGTGGTTATATACCTCAGGCTATACTTTGTGTGTCAAGGAGTTCAAGGAGTTTATACAAGGCAACAAGCATCTGTTTTGGTAAGATAAGTGCAGGCCTTGCCCAGTTGAAATGGGTTATTATTGTTCTTTGAGAGGAAGGCGGGATGACATTACCTACTCCACTTATGTAGGCAATGAGTCTCAAGAGGAAAAGACAGCCTACACTTAAAGGAAGAGAATACCAGGAAAGCACTGCTAAGCCTCAGGAGCTTAATGGTTTGGAATAATAATAATGATAAATACTTGTAATATCATTATGGTATAATATTTTTGGCGGGTGATTTTAATTATATACAGCAATACTAATTAAAAATTAAACCAGCTCAAGTGTGATCGAATTTAAATTACTCTAAATATTTTTAAAATTAAATAATAAAGCTGTAAATTAGTCCACTTCTATTGTATACCGTAGAAGTTTTTTTTGAGGGAATTGTATTTCATGAAATCTACTACATGTGCCATGTGGGCCGTATTAAATTGATTTTCATGGATTTTATTTTTACGAATCAGGAAGGAATTCATGAAATTTGCAACCCTCGAAAATATACCACTTATACAGTATTGAATACATTAAATTAGCCAAGCTTTAGCTGTTTGTATTTGTTGTATCTTCTCAATACAACTAAGTTTAATTGGAAATTTAACGAATTTTATCTTAGTTTCATGTTCAATTGAGCTTACAAAAACTGATGGTTCTGTCAAGGAATATACGGTAAAAGCAAGCAACTTAGAAAAAGAAACTGGGGATGCACTGACTGAGAGAGATCTTTTTCATGGAAACAGAGTATTGTGGAAATGTAGAGGTAGTCAATATGAGGTCAAGATTTGTGGAACACATAGTGAGCCAGCTATCATGTATAATGCAAAACAATTGTTTCATAATGTTTGTAGGAGAGAGCACCAAAAAATCGCCTAAGAGAGTTATTTTGGACGACGATGATGTTGAGCTTGAAGATGATAGTGCTGATGCACAAAAGAAAAGTATAAAGAGTCTTATTCTTTTTGTATAAGTAATTGACAGCTTTTAACTTTTAGGAAAGATTGACAGCACGTTATTATCCCAAAGTAAAAACAATTCGATTCCTGATAATCAAGTTATTATCATTATTGTTCGTAGCACATGACTTTCATGATGCTGATATAGCTTGCAATAATGTAGTGTCAACAGCAATTGAAGTAGACAATGAAGGTAATCAAGGTACATGTGTATAATAAAACATAATGTTATACGTATATTATTATTAACAGAATTACATTCAGATGAAAATGATAATGCTAATAAGCTTGAAATTTCACAATCAAATGTATGTAGGAATTAAAATGCTATGAGTACATGTATGTTTAATATCGTTTTTAGCTTCAAGATGATTTAGTATTTGAAACGCCTCCAAGAATAACCACACTTAAAATGGTACGTAATGTGTTTTCTGCATGTAATTTGTTTATATGTTGTATATAGGAATCATTCACATCTCCATTTCAAAAAAATACAAAAACTACTCCTTCTACTCCAACTGGTCCATATGATAATGTAGGATATGGTATCAATATTTTTAATACTTGTACTTTTGTCAATGTAGGATAGGTTAAGTCGAATAGAAAGAAAGTTAGACTCTCTGATCAAGCGTCTCAAGAAATCAGTATGATGTGTTTCCAGTATCTATATTTATATAGTATTCATTATAATAGAGATCTACATGTATTGCTGATGAATTTGTGGAAGAAGAATCAAAGTTTATAACTGTAAGAATTATATCTCCACAACTTACAAAAGAAATGTTTTTAGGACACTGGTGTTAATCTGTTACAAATAAGGGCCACAAACCCATCTAAATATGCCCTCCAGCTGATGGATATTATATTCACAGATGAGGAAATGTCTAGTTCTGTGTATGAAGCATCAAAAAGATCAACCAAACCAGGCCTCAATATTACAAAAGTTCAGTATTTGGAAGGTAAAATGTCTGAATACATTATAATTAGAATATTTTAATGATATAGAATGTGTCAAAAAAAAATTTGGCGAACAAGAGTTTATGAAAGAATGCAATCAGATTAAAAGGAAATGTACTCAAAAGTGCATTGATAAGCAAAGGTATGTACAACATACATTATAGCTATAGTAGTCTATGAATGTTTTAGATCTAAAGCAATACAGAAAGAGTGTAAAAGAGAATAGAAACTGAAAGGATTAGAGGCTGAGAAGATAGAAACTGTAAAAAACTATCATAG
>NW_003547689.1:12949-14996 GCF_000090795.2 Amphimedon queenslandica | reverse complement strand
CAGAAGGAAGTCTAGCATTAACTGTACTAACACAACAAAGTGTGAACAGTTTTTATATGAAAACTACTCCCACCCCATTCCTGAATACTGACAATAAGTTCGTGTGATGGAGGCGATTATGCAGGCCATCATCAAGATCATGCCAAGAGTAGTATTCCTCTCTCTTCTCTTCTTCCTGGTCATTTACAGGGCAATAGCAACTCTTTTCTCTAATATGAATATAACTCTACATGTATGTGGGCCACAGGAAATCATTTTTGGGTATTATGTCTGCCATGGAGAGATAAAATCTTCAGATGTCGCTTGTGTTCTTATTTGGATATCAGTGACAGTCATCAGTGGCTCACTTGTTCAGGATATCATTAAGAAAGGTTTGGGTCAATCACCTTTTAAAGACTTCCACAAGATTCTCTCTCTACTCAGCATCATATCGTATGAGATTTGGATGTTTGGTTATATTTATCACACCTATGTTACCGAATTTGATTGGAATTTCCAACTAATAATATTCCTACCACTGCTGGCTCTCTTGGCCCATTCAATTTTTCAAGCTTTCCTGTCCTATGACAAATATGTGCTACCAAATAATGAACAAGGAACTGTTTATTTCATTGTCACGAGCTTTGGCTTCAATGGCATCATGATGGTCCATGTTTTGTGCATGTTCATAACTGCTTTATCCACTGGAATATCGAAAGAAGAGAATTTCATGTATGCCACCAATGTTTTGTTTCTGGGACTTGGCGAAATAATGAATCGTGGATATGTCATGTATAAACAATTTAAGCAAGCAAAAAATCGTATCCCATACAGCATTTCGGTTAAGGAATCTCATCGTGCTAATCCTGATGGAGAATTAGTAATTGGACAGACTCAAGACAGAGGAGACATTGCATATTTGACTGCTACCGTCCTTGTTGTTGCGGCAGTTGGAGCTACATGTATTGTTGCAGGGAAATTAGGAAAGGCTAAATTTTGACTATAACTACATAAACATAAATATAGACTCACATGCATTAGCAAATTTAGCATTAATATTTTGTCTTGTGTTTATTTAATCATGGTATAACATTTTATTAGTAATGACGTGTAGGTCTGTCACTGGCAAAAGCATTTCAAGAACCAACCAACACAATAAGTTTAAATTTATTAATCTTGTTTACTTTCATTTTCCTGTCCATTGCAAAGCGAATATACCATATCTCACAGTTTGGAACCTCCAACATCAAATAGAATTATTTCTGAGTAGTTTAAAATGTCGTCATTATTAGGTTTATGATATGAATGAGGCTCCCAAATGCTATGGAACCACTAGATGGAAGCCATTTAACTATAAATATACCACAAGTGTACATTTGCTTGAGCCACATTAACCACTTGTCATGACAATTATTTTGTTTAAAACAGATATACACCTCCCATCAGATGTTTATCCATTACAAAAAACCCTTTCCCTCTCTCAGCTCTCTTCTTCCTTCCCTCCCTCTCTCTCTTACTTTTGTAAAACTTGAAAGGATTTCTGTTGTGGCTTATCATCAGGTCGTGGAGGTCTCCAAAGTATCAAACTATTCTCACAACTTTTAGAAAACACTAGTCAACCGAACCACCTCACACAGTCAATGTAGTTACGATGAATTTCACGAGTTGAATATTTCGGAAAATGAACCTCCAGTATTGGAAATGACCTGAAAGGAATAAAAGGGTTAAATATACATGTACTTATACATGTACATGTACCTCCATCTCTCCTTTATCATACATGTACTCATTAATTCTTGTACATGTACATTTACATGTAAACCTTACATGTCACTACATTATATTATTTACACGTACATGTACATGCACTTGTATTACTGCACATACATGTATATGTACATTTACATGTACATTTACATGTATACTAACAATAATATAAGGTACTGTATGTACATGTTCATGTACATGCCTTATACATGTACATGTACATATATGTCACAAGACTTCTTTACATACATGTCAATTCACATGAACATGTATGTATTACCAATAATTAAATTACTAGTAC
>NW_003547689.1:10467-12005 GCF_000090795.2 Amphimedon queenslandica | reverse complement strand
ATAATATACAAGTACCTTCAAAATTAAAATCCTAAAAATGAAGAAAACAATTATCATTATATTTGTACATGTAAAGTTTAACATACAGCACTTAAGACTTCATCTCTGTGACCATCCACACCTCCAAATATGGCAACACAAATGGCTGTCTTTATATTCCAGAGCCTCAGGGCATAATCTGTGGGAGAGAGAGAGAGAGGAGGAAGGAGTGAAAAAGAAAACAATAAAGTTCTTCTCCACAGGAATAAAGCATAGTATAGCCACATTCTCTATAGCGTACACCTCCATTTAACGGACAGCACCTAGTGTACCAATTACATTCCTTACTGTATAAAATAACCTCCACATAAAGGACACCTCTGTATAACAAAGCAATTTTCTTATTACTCCTTCCCTTTCACTAAAGGAAGCCATTCTCTCTCTCTCACTCTCCCATAAAGTGAAGCCATTATGAATACATTAATATAGAGGACAGTACTACTAATCCTCATACCTCTCCATACATTTATGGAGGGCCAGCTCTAGTCCTTTAAAAACTACTTAGAGGGTCGGCCTGTGGTTTTGGGTTGACACTCTGAGGTTTTGATGTAGCTCTTCCTCCTCAGGCTCTATACTATCTATACTACATGTACCTATACTGTACCTACATGTATACTACCTACTGTACCTATACTGTACCTCCACTCCTTCTCTAATACTAGCAGCTCCTAGTGTACTGTATAGTACTGCCAGACCCTGGTGTGCTGTGTACATTTAGCAATGGCTTCAATTAGTACTGACATTATATGATTATAATGCCTGTAGAGTGACTTATACCTTTTAATGGTTTCATATTATTGTTCTGGAGGCATTTAGACACTAAATTGTAATTGTTATCTTGTTAAGCTGAGCCCTTGAACCACTGTATCTTAGCATGGGGTTTTAGTCTCTCTTAATGGACACTCTCTATAGCGTACACCTCCATTTAACAGACAGCACCTAGTGTACCAATTACATTCCTTACTGTATAAAATAACCTCCACATAAAGGACACCTCTGTATAACAGAGACACTGTCTTGTACAAAAGTGTCCATTATATAGAGAGGCTAGTCTGTACATATTCATGTACATGTACATGTACATGAATAAAATCTTTTCCCTTTAACATTATGTGTATGTATCATATTCACATGTGTATTGATGTACATGTACATGTATATATACCTTTACTAGCTGATAGTAGGAGGTTATTGTCTTTTGGATGAATCTGTAACTCATTCACAGCATTACCATGACCTGTAAACGTCTAAACAACAACAAACAAATAATATAAACAAACAACAAACAAATTATACTTACAATAATGCACTGCATTGTATCTGTACTAAAAATAAAATAAAATCCAAATATAATTTAAATGTATCATAATAATGTTACCTTAATATTCTAATTATTCCTTTGACTCCGCCCACTGCTAATAACACCTCTCCGCTATCACTCAAGCTCCATGTAGATGTACCGTGTAGTGCAAAATTTTTGGGGCTGTAAATTTCATGGA
>NW_003547689.1:7651-8859 GCF_000090795.2 Amphimedon queenslandica | reverse complement strand
CCAGTTTGAACGACTAAAAAATCTTTTTATGCCAGCCCCAGTTTATAGATCAGATATGGAATCTCTTGCTAATCCTGATGGACAATTAGTAACTGGAATGCCTCAAAATGAAGGAGACGTTTCATATCTTATTAAACCAATTGCTGCAACAATTGCTGTCACGGCTTTTAGTGCTGTCGTTGCAGGAAACATTTAAATAAAAACCGTATGTTTTCAAGATACATATACGTTTTATTTGTAATGTGAAACACTTAATAGCACATGTGTAATAACAGACACTGTACATTAAAGCATTAACATTTGGCAATGCTTTTTAAATATGTGTAGTACATTATACTATTAAATACAGGCTCATATACATTTCTATTGATTCTTAGTGAATTATTAAACTTTTTTACTTTCATTTTCCTGTCCATTGCAAAGCGAATATACCATATCTCACAGTTCAGAACCTCAAACCTAATAATGAGGATTTCAAAACCCTTTCCCCCTCTCGTCCCTCTTTCTCCTTCCCTTCCTCTTTCTTACTTTTGTAAAACTTGAAAGGATTTCTGTTGTGGCTTATCGTCAGGTCTGGGAGGTCTCCAAAGTATCAAACTATTCTCACAACTTTTAGAAAACGCTAGTCGACCGAACCACCTCACACAGTCAATGTAGTTGCGATAAATTTCACGAGTCGAATATTTCAGAAAATGAACCTCCAGTATTGGAAATGACCTGAAAGGAATAAAAGGGTTAAATATACATGCATTTATATATGTACCTCTATCTCTCCTTTTTCATACATGTACTCATTAATTCTTGTACGCGTACATTTACATGTAAACCTTACATGTCACTACATTATATTATTTACACATACATGTATATGTACATGTACATTTACATGTACATTTACATGTATACTAACAATAATATAAGGTACCGTATCTACATGTTCATGTACATGCCTTATACATGTACATGTACATATATGTCACAATACTTATTTCTTTACATACATGTCAATTCACATGAACATGTATATATTACCAATAATTAAATTACTAGTACTACATGTACATGTACACATGTACCTACAAAAACTTATTCAAGTCAAGATTGTTAAATTCCGTAAGAGTATTTTTCAAAATCTGTTCCCCTTCTCTCTCCCTCTCTCTTACTCTTTTGATCCTTTAACATGTTCATATGATTGCCTAATGACGTCA
>NW_003547689.1:2871-7328 GCF_000090795.2 Amphimedon queenslandica | reverse complement strand
AGAGAAATTATATGTACATGTAAATTAAAGTTAAAACTTATTTCCATAAAAATTTGTAAAAGCTTTCTTCCACATAAGTAAAGTACGTGTATATACACAGTATAGTCTCTCTTAATGGACACTCTCTATAGTGTACACCTCCATTTAACGGACAGCACCTAGTGTACCAATTACATTCCTTACTGTATAAAATAACCTCCACATAAAGAACACCTCTGTATAACAGAGACACTTCCATGATCCAAAGTGTTCATTATATAAAGAGGCTAGTCTGTACATATACGTGGACATAAATAAGATTCATTCCCCCATAACATAATGTACATGTACATTATAAAATTCAATTATATTTTAAAATAATAATCTTACCTTAATATTCTAATTATTCCTTTGACTCCGCCTACTGCTAATAAACCTCTCCGCTATCGCTCAGGCTCCATGTACATGTATAGAAATTTTCTTCCGCCTAAAAATAAAGATCATAAATCACCTCAAACTTACTACACAGCATAAGGACATCAATATATATCAGAAAATGTAAAAAATTTGGGGTAATTGCGGAGCCATTTTATGGGCTATAGCCGGGGGTACTTTTCAGAAATTTTAAAAATAGCCATAACTCAAAAAATACTTTTCAGAAACAGCTCAAACTTTCTACACAGCATAATTACATCAATGTGTATCAGAAAATGTAATAAAAACTGGAGGTGATTTCGGAGCCAATTTTCAGAAAAAAACCATTTTTACAAAAAACCGTGGGCTATAGCCTTGGATATTTTTCAAAATTGACCAATTTCTTAAAATGGCCATAACTCAAAAAATACTTGTCAGAATCAGCTCAATCTTTCTACACAGCATAAGGATATCAATATGTATCAGAAAATGTAATAAAAATTTGGGGTGATTTTAGAGCCATTTTTTGAAAAAAACCATGGGCTATAGCCTTGGGTATTTTTCAAAAATTGGCCGATTTCTTAAAATGGCCATAACTCAAAAAATATTTGTCGGAATCAATTCAAACTTTCCACATAGCATAAGGACATCAATATGTATCACAAAATGTAATAAAAATTTGGGGTGATTTCGGAGCCATTTTTTTGGAAAAAACCATGGGCTTTAGCCTTGGGTATTTTTCAAAAATTGGCTGATTTCTTAAAATGGCCATAACTCAAAAAATATTTATCAGAATCAGCTCAAACTTTCTACATAGCATAAGGACATCAATATGTATCAGAAAATGTAATAAAAATTTGGAGTGATTTTGGAGCCATTTTTAAAAAATAAACCATGGGCTACATCTACAAAGAGCATTACATTTACAGTTTCCAAGCCACTTTGTTATTGACCACACACATTACTTACATCAGCATCAGTATAACACTGGATAGGTACTATCTGATTATCAGGTACACACTGATAGACAGTGACCTAATGAATGAGGACAGGGTTAACTAATAAATAATAATGTACGTGTACATAGAGATAACTATAATATCCTTTTTCAATATTATTCTTACACATGAGCTTGATGAACAAAATATACATGTACATACAATGGTACTTTTCACCAACCAATATTTTAGTCTGCTTTCTTGATCTAACGATGCTATTTCAATTATACAATTGATTAATAGTGGGTGTGGTTAGCTCAATTATTAAACCCTGTTGGTTCCAACTGTAGCAAATATTCTCTTCTCAGGAAGAAAAGGATTGAACTGTACCCCAAACAAAGGTTGAGAGTGTCCTTCCTACAATAAATAAATTAAAATAAATTAAATTAAATTAAACTACAGGGCACACCTTTACAAATCCCACTAGCTCAGTTGGGATATTCGAGGTTGTATTTTACCACTGCTACTGGTAGTCTACTCTACACGTGATTTAAAAATACGGGGATCTGTAGATCTACAAGTACAACTTCCGTATACTATAAACACGTGGATGATAAAAGTTGTTATCGTTTCTGTGTCTTCAATATTGAATTTGATTGTGCTTGCCAAAGAAAGTTTGATGCTGAAGGCAAAGAAGTTGAACCTAACTTTGGACAAACGGCAAAAGTAAAAACCGGCTACCTCAACTCATCATACAGTAAGAATTTGGAATTCATAATGTACATACAGTGTGTCTGCCGGAGGTGTGTGTGTGTATAAGTAATGTAATACCTGAGGACTGAGATATCTGCTTGAGCTGAAGCTGAGGGCAGATATCAAGGGACTCAGGTATTACATTACTGATAGTATTAGCTATTATTTGTTACTATAGAAACTGTTGCCAAGGGAACGCCAGACACATTGAGTTATGCCGAAGTGTGTGAAAGAGTTCATTCTGATCTGGTCGGGTTTGAGACAGGCAGTCATTCTCAGTTGATTTGTTTCTGGGGAGAGAATGAGAGCTACGATCATGTGGAGTGTAGCCCAGGACAAAGAATTAGACTAAAGACTAGAGGAGACTCTCTACTGATAGGTGAGGGAGGAAGGGAAATGAGTTTATGCTGATGTACGTGTACATGTACATGTTATATATTGTTTAAATAAGTAGCTGTTACATTATATTGTTAGTATGTCTGATGTTTGTTCTCATTATTATTATTTATTTTGTTCGTCACATCTCTTGATAATTTTCTTTTGTCCCATTTACATACACAATGTACATGTACATATATGCACACACATACCCTTTCTCCTTTGTTCTATTTCTTCTATGCAACATACGAACACATGTACATGTACATTTATTTACATGTATTTATATGCATGTACATGTATTTCTCTTCTCTCCCTAGAATCATTCACAAAGCTGGATAGTGATCAGCGAGCTCACTCATCAAACTACACTGGAGGAGAGAAGACAGGACAGAGCTGGACTGATAAGGTACTCGGACACAAATCAACTGATGAACCCAGCCAGGGAACAGGAGGAGGAGGAGAGGTTGATGATGATGAATGGGTGAGGATATTCTTGTCTTATGTTCTTGTACATTGTAAATTAGATCTACTGTAATTTTTGATACCTGAGCATGTACATGTACATGTACACATACTGTATAGCAAGAAATTTTGGAGGGAATTAAATTTGGCCAATTCGGCATTTTGATAGCCATTTGCCAAAATAAAGTCGCCATTTTAAGCCATTATATGCATGTTCAATGGCACATGGCCGCTAATTCACCAAATTAAAATTCGCCAATCACCAAAGTTTAGCAATTCACCAAATTTAACTCCCTCCAAAATTTCCCGCTATACAGTATATTTTGGATTTGACTGCACTAATTATTAAAATACATGTACGTATGGATGTTGGCATTTTCACTGGTTTTAAACTTTATGCACTACATGTATGTTCATACTTTATAAGTGGCACTAAAGCATTTATAACCAAGCATGTACATGTACATCGGACATTTTGACTCTACTAATGATACATGTACATGTACTAATGGTAGCATTTTCATTGGTTTGAGATGATTTATATGTACATGTACATACACTATGTTCAGTTGTACATTGGTCATTCTTTCCTTTCTCTTTCTCTCTATACACAGGATGACTGAGTATACACAAGAAACCAAAATAACTTTTTATTTTTCAATTTTAGTTCAAGTCATTACTTTTAGCATCAGTGAATGATAATTAAAATGTATTATTGTTTGTTAGAAAAATAATGCTGTATACACAGTATACTGATGTACAGTGTATTACAATAAGTTTGTGTGTGAGTGTATTATTGGTTCTTTATGATTTAGCATCCCACCTCCATACAGTTCCATTATCACACACACCAATGATAGTCCTACACAATAAAAACAATAATAATAATAAGATATGAAGTTTCAATGAATAATACAACCAGAATACATAAATAGTCGTCTATACAAATGCAATGTAGTGACCTAGTGATAACAACAATAATAGTTCTAGCAACAACACTCATTATGTTTTGTATAATTCAAAATAATAAATAAAACTGTTGGGAGAGGATACAAATGGTGAAGAGCCATGGACGAGTCCTGAATGTGATGATTCCTTTCTGCAAGTACTGGATAGCGACTGACAGATTTTAATATGACATGAGGTGCTCATACAGTACAATCAGTGAATTTACAGATAAAGAATGAGTTCTTGCATGCCTCAACTATCTATAAAAGAGCCAACCTATAGTTTTAAGAAGTGAAAAGATGGTCATAATCATCCACACTCCAGCTGCAAAATAACAACTGAGTGAGTTATTCCACCGTACCTTGTCCTGATGGACTGAGACTAACTCTGATGATAGAAATTAGTCATAGGACTCAGGTGAATACACTTCTGTCTTGATAGCAACGGAGGGGCAAGCGCCCTGGCTCCTGAAAGCAAAATTTAGAAAAACGGGAATTGCCAATGAGTAAGAATATTCATTCCTATGATAAAATGCTATAAAAGCCAAAACAGCAACCAAAGAGCTTACGGAAGAGATAAATA
>NW_003547689.1:0-2384 GCF_000090795.2 Amphimedon queenslandica | reverse complement strand
TTTAGCTATGGAAGCAAAGGCTACTCTAACTGGGTCCTTCTTACCTGTTTTGGGATGCCTACTTCTTTTCAGGACTGTCATAACTATACATTCTGAGTTGGATAAAACTGTCTGTGAACTACAAGTGATACTTTTCGAGTCCTTTCCAATTCCGTGTCATGGAGAAATAAAATACTCAGATGTAGCTTGTGTTGTCATTTGGATATCAATGACACTCATCAGTATGTCACTGATTTGGGATATTATTACAAAAGGATTGAGCCGATCAGCTTTTAAAGGCTTTCACAAGATTCTTTCTCTACTCAGTATAATATCATATGAGATTTGGATGTTTGACTACATTTATAATACCTACGTTACAAATTTCAATTGGACTTTTACAATTATGATATTCCTACCATTGGTGACTCTCTTGGTTCACTCAATTTTCCAAAACTTCCTGTCCTACGATGAATATGTGCTACCAAAAAATAAAGCGAAGACCAGGGATCTTGTCTGTTATATTGTCGCAAGCCTTGGTTTCAATGGTATTATGATAGTCCATGTTGTATGCATGTTTCTCACTGCTTTATCCACTGGAATATCTAAAGAAAATAATTTCATATATATTGTGAATGTTGCATTTCTGGGGCTTGGCGAAATGATGAATCGTGCATATGTGATGAAGAACCACTTTGAGCAGCTAATAAATCAATACATACCATACAAGATGTACATGAAAACAGCTATGGAACATCATATGCAAGAAATGAGAAACAACGTTCATACTCCGGCAGAACTGGAAACAAGATATGTTAACCTTGATGTGGAATTAGTAACTGGACTGTCTCAAAAAAGAGAAAAAGAAACTTCATACTTAACCGTGCCAATTGTTGCTACTTTTGCTGTCGCTACTTTAAGCGCTTTTGTTGCAGGAAACATTTGACTATTGAATCTTACATGCACACACTTTTTTAAAATAGAAACTTTTTGTTTTTTTACACAATTTACTGTTTATACTGGAAAAGTGGAATGCCTTTTAACAGCAAAAAGCACAAGGCAAAAGCAAAATCAATGATCAATAAATGCTCATCATTCATTGTAATTACAGTAGAGTATGACCCACCCTATCTGATAGCCTTAATACTCCTGTAATTTTGATGAGATTTGAAAGATTAGTGAAGCTTTAGTCTCCAGTGCTAAAAAGCTGTAGTCATAAAGAGCCTATTAAATGCCTGTAAATATACTGTTCCATGTAGCTTATTTTCATGTAGTTTTTTTACATGTACAGTGCCTTTTAAGTTGCTAACTATAGTGCAACAATGTACTCACAAATTTCCCAACTATGCAGATTAATATAGTGTAATGTATAATCTACTACGTTTTATAATTGAATTATACCAAGAGTAGATAATCTACTCTTGATTATACTCCTACATCATTCCAAAACGATCACAAGCGTCATGGAAGCCATCACGATCACAACACGAGTAGTTCTCCTTGCCCTTTTCCTCGTCCTTGTCATCTATAGGATGATAGTAACCATTGTCCCTGAACTGAATATAATCCTACATGAGCCACAAGATGATATCCTTGAGTATATCTACCACAAGGAAATAAAATCTAAGGATTTAGCTAGTGTTGTCATTTGGATATTAGTAACATCCATTAGTACATTGCTTGTTTGGGATATCATTACAAAAAAATTGGGTTGTTCAGCTTTTAAGGACTTCCACAAGATTCTTTCTCTACTCAGTATTATATCGTATGAAGTTTGGATGTTCAATTACCTTTACCACACTTATGCTTCAAGTCTTGATCAGAATTTTAAAATAGTAATATTACCACCATTCATGACTTTCTTGGCCCATTCAATTATTTAAGCTTTCCTGTCTTATGATGAATATATGCTACCAAATAACAAACAAGGGATAAAAAACCTCGTTTATTACATTCTCATAAGCCTTGGCTTCAACGGTATTATGCTGGTCCATGTTCTGTTCATGTTTGTCACTGCTTTATCCACTGGGATATCACATGAAAAATATATCGTTAATGTTCTATTTCTGGGGATCAGCGAAATGATGCATCGTGCATATGTCATGTATAACCACTTAGAGCAACTAATAAATCAATACATACCGTACAAGATGTACATGAAAACAACTTTGGAAAATCATATGCAACAAATCAGAAACAACATTCATAGCAAGGCAGAAATGGAATCGAGACATGTTAATTATAATGTAGAATTAGTACCTGGAGTGACTCGAAACAGAGAAGAAACTTTATACTTTACTGTACCAATTTTTGCTACAGTTTATTTTGCCATAGCTTTGAGCGGTTTTGTTGCAGGAAACAATGGACCTTAAGCCCTCCATACACCAGGCAACATGTTGCTAGCA
>NW_003547688.1:12246-15000 GCF_000090795.2 Amphimedon queenslandica | reverse complement strand
TACCTTTTGACAGCCCAGGAAACTTGTCTGAAGGAGTACCAGTCAGTATGCACTGTGTTGGTGTTCGTAGGTACCAGATAGGATGTTCCTTAGTCAGGCCCCGCCTGACTAGGATGTTCCTCCAGTTTATCTAAAGGCCTTTTTACACTTGAACCGGTTCCAGAAGTCGGCTTATTAATGTGCATCAAGTGATTCCACACTATCATGAAGATCATGTATATTTTGATAGTATTCTGATCCAGCAGCCATTGGTTATCTTATCTATTGAATGCGCATTCAAACCACATATGGAGGTGGTTTGGCTTAATGCACATTGAAGTCAATGCACATCAGGTGTGGAATGACTGGAACCGGTTCCAAACCAGTTCAATGCACATTAGAAGTGCTAGTGTAGAAAGGCCTTAAAACAGCACATATTGAAGAATCGACTTTGTACAACTCTCCAACAACAATCTATACATAGTTTAGAAAATGTAGAAAAAAGGAACAAATAAATCTTAAAACAATCTATCACATGACATAATCCCATATATTTCATTACGCTGAGCATTACGCTTACATTGTCTGGTCTGTCAGGAGGCATCTTTGGTAGCAAAAAAGGAACAATTTCTATTATCAGTGGATCTCCTATATAGCAAAATACCCCAAGCTGAACTAATAAATCCTGGACCCTAATAGAATACGTATACATGTTATATTTATTATTGACAAAAAGTGTGGGATAACTGGTAAAACTTAAAGCTGTAATTATTGGGAGGCTAACAGCAAGTGATAAATTCTCATTAGCTACAAACCAGCCAGCTAAAGAGAGAGAAGATTCAAAAGGTCACACGATAGTCACATGATGACTCACTCATTGCTATCCCCCACTAGAGCTGGTAGGATGACTTTAGGATAAACCTTAGGTCTGTTTTTCATTTGGAGAGAATAGACTACATACCGGTACTTACTAGGAACATACCAGTGAAATGCTCAAATATGCAATCAATTTGTATCAGAAAATGTAATAAAAATTTGGGGTGATTTTGGAGCCATTTTTAAAGAAAAAACCATCGACTATAGTACAGGGATATTTTCAGAATTTTGGCATTTCTTTAAATGGTCGTAACTTGAAAAATTGAAGTTGGAATCAGCTCAAACTTTCTACACAGCATAAGGACATCAATATGTATCAGAAAATGTAATAAAAATTTGGGGTGTTTTGGAGCCATTTTTTAAAAGAAAAAACCATGGGCCTTTGCCTTTTACAAAAATAGGCTAATTTTTAAAAGTGCTCATAACTCAAAAATTATTTGTTTGAAACAGCTCAACATAGCATAAGATTATATTTAATTTTACCTTCCAAAATGATGGAGTACTAGTGCATATTGTTGGCAGTTTTGACAAATTCAATAATCCCAGAATCATCTTCACATCTATTGCACTTCTCATCTTCATTCACGTATTTAAATATCTGAAATGAATTAAAAATTGATAAAACAAACTATAATCATTATTACAATATTATTCTCACTTGTATAGATCTAGCTTCCACAAAATGAGCCAATCAGTTCATCCTTTGTGTAAGTATACAGATTATCCTTTATCTTTAAAACTAGACTTAACTACACGTACATGTACATTGTGTATTTAGTTGAATACACTATTTTGTGTACAATGCATGTACTGTACTTATTTATTTTTTGTATTTAGTGAGAAAAGGGGGATTTATAAAAGCAAAGTGCCTTGAGAATGAATTCATTGCAGAATTGCCTCCAAGCTCACTCTCTCTTTCAGCAGTAAGCACTCTCTCTCTTGATTAAATATTTTATTTTTTCTCCCTCTAGCGTATATCGGTTTCTGTTAAGAATGATGATCCTATTGAATGCTTAAGACTCTTAGCTCATGCCAGTCTATCTAATGTTAATGAGGCTTACCCAGAGCACAATGTCATTATTATTATTATTTATATACATACTCACTATGCAACATGCAGTGAATCAACTGCATTTGCAATAGTGTGTGTATGTCCAGTGAAGCAGTTTCATTAACAGTGTAAATATAATAAGCTAATAATTAGCTCCCTTCTATTCATCGACTCTATATTATTTCTCTCTTCTATTTTCATGTCATTATCATTATTACCGGTTTCATGTTTTAATTGTTGTTCTTTTTTTGAATTTATTTTTCATTTACTTCATGTAATAATAATTTCTCTGCTCTCTCTATCACTCTCATTAGATTTGAATCAAAATCTTTATTTTCTTCTATAACTCTGAATTCATTAATTCTTCTTTCACTCTCTCCATCACTTACACGTATAATTCTCAGTACTAGTAATTTTTAAATAAAACTGCATATTACAAATGAATCAATCAGCAACATCAGCACTTTTAAAATTGCTAATAAAAGGTAGCAAGTAATGTTCCGGTTTCACTTGATTATAAAAATATACTTCACAGTCCACAGTGCTACCTTTTGACAGTCCAGGAAACTTGTCTGAAGGAGTACCAGTCAGTATGCACTGTGTTGGCAGTCGCTTGTAACGTATTGGATGAGTCTCTAGTTCGTCTAAAACAGCTAACATGTTTGAATCTACTTCATAAAGCTCTCCATTAACGATCTAAAGTGAATAAAATAATGCAGCATAAACTTCAAGTGACTAACATACCCCAGACCCTTAGCCACCATTACTGGTTAATTGTAAAAAGTAGAAGTACATTTATACTGTACATGTATACATTTATTGTACTACTGTACGTTTTCTGGTTTATC
>NW_003547688.1:5074-8107 GCF_000090795.2 Amphimedon queenslandica | reverse complement strand
AAAGACTCTCCACGCTCAGTAATTCGAATACCAAGTCGATCATAAATTTGCTCAAATTCTATTTAGATTTTAATTTAGTACATTGATGCAAAGTGCCATACCTTTTCGAGAAACGTCACAAATAAGACTCCAACCTTTTCGAACTTCAGGATCACCTTGCTGGAGGCCTACAACATCAGCATATGCTCTCTTTTTAAAATCAGGATCATCATCAAAACGCTTTTTCGATTCCTAATAATGCAATCAAAATTTAAAGCATTAAAACCAGCTATAAACATTAAATCCATACCTTATAAAAGGAATGCAGGTCACCAATTGGTGGAGATACAGTTGTATAATTGGGGAACTTGTCCTTCAAATGAGCTATGAGCATGCCAAATTGAGTACCCCAATCACCAATGTGATTCAACCTGCAATCATTGGTTTAATAACTGTCAACTAGTTAAATTATACCTGACAACGTCATGACCAACAAACTCCAGCAGACGACAAATGCACTCTCCAATGATGGTTGAGCGAAGATGTCCCACATGCATTTCTTTGGCAACGTTAGGAGAGGAAAAGTCAACAACAACTCGAAGACTTTTTGCAATTACTGGAGGCTGAACGCCATGCTTCAGATTATTAGAAATAACTTCAGAAATAAAAGATGACTTCAAGTAGATATTAACGAACCCAGGACCAGCCACTTCGCACTAATAATAAAACGTATACAAATGCATGTACTGTGATGCACATGCCATTCACACTTATTTATTCAATGAAATACTGAAAATTTATTTATGCTAACTTTTTCAATCAATGGAGATGAGCTCATATTCTCTATAATTTTTCTTGCTATGTCTTTTGGGTTGGATGCAGATTCTTTGTCTCGATTTTTTAACCCCTATTGTTCAATAAATAGATCTACTTATTGCAAAAATTTACACAGGCTCCATTACTTTGGCAATAGGCATGGCAATGGTTGATTTGTAATCTCCAAATTTTAAATTACCAGAGAGCTGGAGTATAGATTTGTTTGATTCCGGAATAAACCAAGGGTAGACCTTGTTTACAGCGGACCTAATTATCACAGATATGCTTCCAAATATATCACGAACAACAGGAATCTATAAGGCAACAAAGAATGATGCAGATAATGGGGAAAGAAAAGAATTATTTCTACTTGTCCTGCCATGTCTGAAGTCACCACCCGATGAAGATAAGGAAATAATATACCCAGCACCACCCAATTTCCCGTAGACTCGACTCTGCAGATGCTGCACTTTTCCACTATAAATATTTTTATCTGATGTGTCCGTCATCGTTCATTCTGCGGCGCGGAGATTATGGAGCAGGAACAAAAAAACTCAGCGGATCTGATGACTGATCTCCCTCATGATTTTGTCGCAGGATCAGTTGCAGGTATTATACGGACTGTATGGCATTCATTAGTTCATCACTGCATGCACATATAGGAGCTGCGAGCATGATTCCATCTCATCCTTTAGATCTCGTTAAGGTATTTATACTAAAGTACTTAAAATATAAACTATACCCTTTTAGGTACGACAACAGACACTGAAACTCAAGGGTGCTGGCATTACCTCTTTTTGTGAGATAGCTAAAAAAGAAGAGGTAAATATAGTTTTTGTGATGCCAGGCTACTAACGGACCTCTTGTTGTATACAGTTCATAAAAGGGCTTTACAAAGGAATGAGTTTTCCTATAGTTGGACAAGCTATAATCAATTCAATAGTTTTTATGACACAAGGATTTACAGAGAAGCTTTTAAAGAAAAGCAAAATGAAGGATGCTGGTGCTCAATTCTTATCTGGAGGATTTGGGGGAGCAGTACAATCACTGGTCTGCAGTCCAATGGAGCTAGTAAAAATACAAATGCAATTAAAGGATGTTGGTGTGGTAAGAAGTGCTGATTACAGAAGGTCAACGATGGAGTTCAAAAATATCAAGCGGCAAGGTGGCATTATGTGGGGTGTATACCGTGGCTTTTGGATTACTACAGTGCGGGATACTACTGGTTTTGCCTTTTACTTTTGCTCATATCATACGATAAGAGTACAAGTTTTGAATACTTTTTATCAAGAGGAAAAAGAAAGTGGCGAAATGACAATTGAAAAACTACCATGGCAAATTCTCGGCCTTGCTGGGGGGACAGCCGGCTGCATATCCTGGGCTGTAAATTACCCAGTTGATGTTTTCAAGACGCTTATACAAGAAGATGCCTTAAAAGAAATGCTAGCTAAGGAAAAGGGAGAGCTATACCATAAGGAATATACTGGAGCATACGATTGTGCCAAAAAAGTCCTTGCTCGAGATGGAATAAAAGGCTATTATCGTGGGATGATATTTTCCCTAATAAGAGCTTTTGCTAATAGCGCTGTGTTATTGCCAATACATACAACACTTTTTAACTATTTGAAGAACTAACTGCTGATTTAAACTATGCTTAGTAATTAAACCTAGCTTATAGTAACCTAGCTTATAGTTTTAGCTTGTATAATATTAGTACCCCAATTCCTTTTATTGTGTGCTTATTATAATTATTACTAATAAATTTGAGTAACCTATAGAAGCAATAGCATATATCCTAGTCTGGCCCCGCCTCTTTGTTGCACGTACAAGACTAGCCACATCCTAAATATTGCTAAAAAATCTAACATATAAAATTCTGTCAAAGCAGTACTAGACTCATCAGTAACTAGAATTCACAATATACTTCTGCAGTCATGCCACTAGCATATTAACACAGAGATGCATATCATTATACAAGGTGACTTATTGGCAGGAGTAACATTTGTTTCAGATAAGCAGTTGGCCTGTGATTTTGTTGTCATTTTTGTTCTTGAGCATGTTCAAAATGACAAAGTTATACTGGCTAAACTGCCAATTGCCAATATTCACAAAATCATATTTTGGAGGGGGAAATTTTGGTAAATTTGCTGAAATTAAACCCACAATTTTGTATCTTTATGCACTAATGCACATACTCAATGGCACATGGACACAAATAATTCCCCTCCCCAGCCAGAT
>NW_003547688.1:0-1268 GCF_000090795.2 Amphimedon queenslandica | reverse complement strand
TGAAAACTTGCCAAGAGAGAGCCTGATCATTGTTGTGCAGTCTAGCTACTGTTGACTGCTGATGCTGCTAGCCCAAATCTTGCATGCATGCATTATTGTTGTGCTGACTCCGCTATGTATCAAGTACAATAAAGTACATAAGCCAATACGCCTATATCTGCTGAATTAGCTCCAAGACTATTGACTACCATTAAGGAAATTCAATATTAAATCAACTCTGAACATCTGTTAAAAAACACTACTCATGCATTTAGAGCTAAATGGTGTGATCGAACGATACCACATACATTGCTATGCTGGCTTGTTATTGATAGTACTATTGTTGGCAAGTGACATGTTTATCACAAAATTGCTGACAAACGAATGATGTTTTTACATATCCAATTCATTTATCAACAATTCATAGACTGGACTAATAATAGTGCACTTCCAAATTGCTACAAAAACATCATTTAGATTTTTATCTTCTTAAATTGTGCAATTTGCAATGTGAGACATCATTATCTATAATGTTTTAATTGCAAAATTAATTATGAATACTGTACAAGGTGATTTATTGGTGAGGAACTAATATTGGCGATTGTCGGTTCTATAAAAAATTACCAATATAAAATCCGCCAATTTCCTTCCACAGGCAAATTTGCCAAATATTACTTCCGCCAATAAATCATCTTGTACGGTAGTTAATATAAGGAACTCTAAAATGAAATACAAATTGTTGGTTCTGCTAATTAGCAAAAAGAATTTTGCATAACAATTTGACAAGCTATAAGTGCCAGTGTTCTTAACTGTCAGCAGTGTGAATAACGATATCAATAAGAGGACAATAGTTCAAACAAGCTCTTATGTTCACTGTTGCTGAACAACAGGGCAGTGTGAATTGAGGGAGTTAAGGCAGTTATTCTAGAAATTATTGTAGTTCTCAGTGTCAATAATGACATTAAAAACTGCTATCAAAGAAACTACCTAATTTAGCAAAAAAATGAAGCAGCAGTAGTTTTAACAAGTGCCTGCCCTTCTAACAGCTATGCATTGTTAATTCTAGGAACTAAGGTGGTTATTCTAAAAGTTACGGGTGCAGCTAGCACATGCAGTGTGAACAACTGAACTAACTAATAACAAGTTAGGACAATATAGTTGTAACAATTAGTGCCTAAGCTCACTGTTAAATCAAGCTATGTGCTTCATCACTCTTGACTTACAAATAACAGTTAGTTGTAAGTAAACAGTGATGAAGCATTACAGAGCTTAATAGTGCATAATGATTA
>NW_003547687.1:13443-15001 GCF_000090795.2 Amphimedon queenslandica | reverse complement strand
TGAAATAAGAATGGCGGCTATTCAAATGGGAAACTCTTCAGCGCTGCTTGCAAGTCACTGAGGTCAGCAAGATTAGACTTTACTGCTATCCAAATGCAGCAAGGAAGGTTAAGAAAACAGATGTGTCATGTTTTTTATTGATGTGACTAACTCTGATCAAGTGAATGTCAGTAACTCAGTCTGGATATACCTCAGTGACTGCACTTGGAGCACTACAAATAGCAAGAAGCCAAAAAACTACATTGGCATAGTTGACTATCTAGCTATATCATTTGTGCAATGACTGCTTGTAGCTATTTTTAAGCTTGATAAGTGCTATAAGCAAGGTACTAACTTTCACTGCTCCAGAGATTACAAAAGGTAGATCATCAAGAACTGCATTATACATCTAGTTCTGAGCTGCTTAGTCCACAAGCACAATCATGCATGAGTATTGTTAATCTGTCAAGATCTATTGTATATATGTACGACATTGATTTGCTTGCTAATGCTCGCCCCTTCGATGTTTTACATTCGTCTAGTAATAATAATAAACTACAATAAAGTGCCACACCTAGTGCTACGTCCTTTAGTTAATGCACCTGTATCAGTATCAGTATTATTAACGGTGCCTAAAACAATAATAATAATAATATGGCTGCCAGTATAGGACCATGCTGTCAGTGTAATGGCTCTAAAGCTAAGTGTAAGAGCTGTTCCTGTGTGAAAAAGAAACAACCATGTACCTCCTGTTTACCAAAAAAAGCTGGTAGTTGTCATAACTTACTATCAGATAGACAAACTAAGGCAGCTGACCCTCGTGTTTCTTCCGGCATCAACTGACAACACTAGCTCACTTACCCCTCCATTACCAGTAACTAGATCAGCTATTAGCACCAGCTCTGCCATGGCTAATAGATCTAACACTAGTCTATTGTCTGATGGTCCTGATACTGAGAACTCCTGAATTTGATGATCTTATGATAAGAGCATATGGAGCATCCCTTCATCAATCCCAAACAGTCAATGAGACCTCATGGTATCAGAGATGGGTGTCAGTGATCAGTCTCAATGGTAGGCTGTATAGTATACCCGGGGGAGCGGTCGGTCGACAATATGTAGATCACCTCACAACCGAGCTATCTCATGCACTTCTCTGCTGGTAACTATCCTTCTGAGAGGTTAATTGTTTTCTCCTCCTTAATTTTACAAAGAGATCAATTTGTGAGAAAGGGCTCTGATGTTAGACGTGTTATTGAGAAACGGTTGGCCCAGTGGGACAAAGGAGAGTATGATTTGTTAGTTCATGAAGCAGAGAGATGTGACAGGTCTCTCAAAAGGAATAATAAGCTCAACCATGATGTCACGCATCTTACGTCCATCTTTACTCGTCTTATGCTTCAGGGTAAAGTTTGATCCGCTGTTCGTTGGCTTTCTGAATATGGGAAAGGGTCAGTCTTACAACCTTCAGACACAGTGGAAGTGAAGGGAGACAATGGATCAGCTATACAATCCTCGGTTTTAGACGCACTGCGTTCAAAGCATCCTTCACCTGTCATACCTCCTAGATCAGCTCTAA
>NW_003547687.1:5628-9052 GCF_000090795.2 Amphimedon queenslandica | reverse complement strand
CTGATCATATTCTGCTGTAACTTTAAAGAGGACGGATTCTTCTCACTATTGCAGCATTTCATTGTCATAGTTTGATCTCTAAACTAGTGCATTTGATGGGGAAAACATCAGTGAGAGACATGATTTTACACCTAGTCTGACAGTGCATGATTCATGTCCTGTAATAGAAAATTTACTGGTCAACCATTCAAACAGTATTTCTCGAAAACGCAAGCTCCGAAGGAGCTGCAAACTTCAGTGCAAGTAGAGCTATATGAGAGGATTCTCCAGCATTAATCTTTAACGAACCACTCTTGTAACGAGACACCTACGGTGCTTGGACTCGCCGCAGTTACTCTTGAATTTATGCACTATTAAAAGCAATGAATCATGGGCTTCATCTCTATTATGCAGCATGACAGAGATAAAATGACCATGATTCATTGCTTTCAGTTAATACTGCATTTTAGGGACAGGTATCTAATAGAAGACTTCCTGCTCGCAAGTAGTGGCAGTTCTCTGGCTGCTAACGTTCACAAAATGAATACACTCAAATTTATCTCTTCTTTACAAATCTTCTGAGCAGCTCTCAACTGAGCATGCGCAGAACTATAATTACAATAATAATAATAATGAATAATAATACATTAATCAATCACATAATAAATCCCAACATCCTCCCCCCAGCTGTTGACCATAGTCAACAGTAAATCAAACTCTTACAATTATAATAACAATACATTATGCATAAGTAACACATACATCACTAATAATCACCAATAATAATAATTGTTATCAGTTAATCCTCACAAAGTCGAGCAAAAATCTTGTCTCGTGCCTCTAGGGCAGCTGATCTCTTGGGACGAGTTGAAATTCCAGACTTGGGTTCGGCAGTAGTGTTATGAGATTCGAATTCATGCTCAGATATATCCTCCCTATGATCACTAGAATCATCAATTATCTCTTCTTGATCATTAGTAGTACTTCCTGGAGGCTTAATTTCTTCCTGATTCTGATTAACTTCAAGTGGGAAGAGCTTCTGTACAGGCCGTCTTAGTACCAATGAACGACCACGCAATACTGTGTCAACAACAGCTCCTCTAGTTTGTCCATCCAGTCCAGTAATAAGCTCTCTTATTTTCCCCAGTCTCCAAAATCCTCTGACGGCTTGATCATCATGAACGATGACTATATCTCCAGTTTGAATCTCACGCTAATCAGCTCTTCTTTGAGTCTTATACTGATATCTCTCTCTCAAATTGAGTAAATATTCTGACTTCCACCTCTTCCAGAATTTATCCAGTGTTAGCTGCAGGTGTCGCATCCTTCTATTTAGAAGAACTGGTGACAATGTAGTAGTAAACTCTTCTTCGATCTGGTGAAAGCACAGCTCATCAGGTAGATTGTACAATCTTCTACCACTTAGAAGATGAAAAGGTGTCAGGGGCTCTTCTACATCATCTGGAGATACATAAAAGGGGCGGGAGTTCAAAATAGCTTCAATCTCTGTAATAGCAGTCAATAATTCATCATATCTGAATTGAGCTCTTCCAATTGCTTTCCTGAGACACCTCTTAGTTAATCCAATTAGTCTTTCAAATAGTCCTCCCCACCAGGGAGCCTTCTCTAGATTGTGATACCACTCTATGCCAATTCCAGCAAGATGCTTTGACACCACAGGGCTAGTTGTGACGTTCTCTATGACCTTAGCAGCTGCCTTAAAGGTAGAACCATTGTCTGAAATCATTCTACGAGGTAGTCCTCTTCTTGAAGTGAATCGCTTGAATGACCTAAGAAAAGAATGACAAGAGAGATTAGTTACTAGATCAATATGTACAGCTCTAGTTACACAGCATGTGTAAAGACAGATCCACACCTTTTGATCACAGTGAGCTTGCAATGGGTGGTCCGGTCTAACAAATACTGGCCCAGCATAATCTACGCCAGTATAGGTAAATGGAGGTTGCTCATTCACCCGAAAGGAGGGCAATGGTGGAGGAGGAGGGGCTCGATAAGGCAAACCCTCGAATCTCTTACAGATAACACATGAGTGCAAAACCTTCTTCACCATTGCTCTGCCTTTGACCACCCAGTATTTGCTTCTCACTTCTGTTAGGGTTTCCTTGACCCCACTGTAAAGCACTCTTTTATGTGCTCTTCTAATTATTAATAAGGTGTAATGGTGGGATCGTGGTAGGATAATGGGATGTCTGGTGGAGTATGGCATTTCTGCCTTAGCTAGTCTTCCACCATATCTCCAAATGCCTGCATCATCACAAAATAAGTCAAGTTTAGATTGAAGGCTACTGAAATCTCCCCTTGTCACTAGCTCCCTTTGTACATCTCTTAACCAGAGAAATTCAGCTTTGCTTAAATAAGAGGGACCGACATGACAAGGGGGTCCAATCCTTCTCTTCAATCTATCAATAATCATCAATACATGTGCCATAACACTCAATAATTTATTAAGATCACTATAATCTGTGATCTGTATTATTAGAGATATTCCAAAATCTTCCATTACAACCAACTCTACAGACTGTAGGTTAGATTTCAACTCAACCATGCACTCACTAGGCATGTCAATCAAATCTAATTTCTTAATATCAACATCCTCTTTTAACCAAGTGGGTCCATGCCACCATATTTCATTCTTAGCCAGTTCTGATGGCATCACTCCTCTTGAGGGAAGATCTGCCGGGTTCTTCTCACCAGAACAATGGTGCCAACATTCTATTGGCACTAAGTTTCTAATCTCCCAGACCCTATTGTGTACAAATGGCTTCCACTCCTTTGTGATCCCCTTTATCCAAAACAGAGCTATCTGTGAATCTGAGTAGCAAGTAGTTGGACCCAGAGCAAGCTCAAGACTAAGGCTGGTAGCAACCGTAGTAACCAGTCTTGCTAGGAGTAAAGCTCCCAAGAGTTCTAGTCTTGGAATAGTCTGAGATTGAAGAGGTGCTACTCTAGTTTTACATGCATAGGCGGCTGCAGGGTCGGGCATTTAGGGGCAATGCCCGACCAAAAATTCTGACCGGAAGTGTGACATCACCATAATTAATAGTTATTCTATGGCTAATTAATAGTTAATAACAGTTATTGCAATTATAATTTCAATTTTTTATGAAAATTTTATAATTATGAATGCATAAATGGCAGGCTGATATCAAGGTGATGAAGAGAGACTAAATAAAGGAGGAGGTGGTAAGACTTTGGTGCCAATCACAGTGGGCCACCACAGCAACACTAGAAAGCATAATCATTTCATTATTTAGTGCTATTTCAGTGTTCTTTTCTTGTCAGTTGCAATGTCTAAAAGCCTGGACTAGCCGGCTTCACTATGTCCTTTGTGAACAAGCCTGCTAAAAAGGAACCGGCAACAGTTTACAAAGTGAACCTAGTAAGTACAGTATAGAAGTCAATAATACAGATTATCTCATGATTC